>NC_056744.1:1822503380-1822588380 GCF_019279795.1 Protopterus annectens
TTTAAACATAATCTAATTTAATCTCTTATCCAAATGACCAGTACTACATAAAGCAATGATGTTAAGTTGTCTATTTCGCTTTCATTCTTGCTGGTTGGGTTCGGAGCCGATCCTCTGCTCCTACTCTGCCATCTTCAGAAGCTTGAGAGCTGCATACTGGCTGGAGGCCACTTCATAACTCATGATGCCTGGCACCTAGATACCCAGATCTCGTTTGGTTGTATTACTGGCTCAGGTCGTATATTTTCATTATTTTATCTGTTTTTTTATTAGGCTTGTTAGTGTAGATTGTTTATAGTAGTTAACCTTTACATATATATATATATATATATATATATATACTTGTATCTATAATCTTTTCTTGATACCTTCCCCTATCCCTTCAGAAAACTCGTTTTAGAGAGTTTTCCCCTCCCCCTTCACTTTCTTCTCATAGGTAGCTGTTTAAATTAGAGGCTAACCCTTTTTCCTTTTCTCTGTTATAAAAAAAAAAAAAAACTTTTTAGCTTTTACCTAGTTTTTATTTAGCTTGTAACTAGAATATTGAGTATTCTTGGCTGTGTTTTTGGTTTGTTAACTTTAGTGTGTGGTAGTTGTATCCTACTTTTTTTTTTTTTTTTTTTTTTTGTGTATTGTCCTTGGTATTCTAATTTTTTTCAGGGATGTCCAAGGATACCAAGGTGTCCGGATTCAAGAAGTGTGACTCATACTATCAGAAGATGTCTCTGACAGATGGTCACACTTCTTGTGTCTATTGTTTGGGTGCCGTGCACCTGCAGGACTCTTGTTCGGTTTGCCATGCCTTCAGCCCAAGAGTCCTGCAGGAGCGTAGAAATAAGTTAATCCTACGGGGTTTACTTTAGCAGGATTCACCGGCTAAGACTCAGCCCATGAAGGCCTCTAAGCCACCTAAATCTTCGGCTCCCAGTTCGGAGCCGTCGATGAGTGAAGCTGTTCTTTCAGCCTCAGTTCCGGCTGGAACCGATTTACCTGTCTCCCAGTCGGTTCCAACTCTCCCTTCGGAGCCATCGGGGAGTCGAAAGAGATCTAGGTCTCCCTCCCTGGAGTCGATAAGCACGGCTCCAAGGTCTCCTCTGCTCCATTCGGAGCACAGTCATCGGTCCCACTCTTCTCTATCCTCAAGACTATCAGATCATGACGTGGAGAGAGTGGTCAGTAGGCTTTTAAAATCGCAGGCCCTAGCAAGAATGTTGTCCAGCCCCCCTCATCAGATGTCTGCTCCGTCCATGTCTGCAGTTATTTCTCTTCCAACTCCTCCCTTGAGTTCTGAGCCGGAGTTCGTTGGGGTTCGAGTTGTAGAACCGTCATCGCTGATACCTTCTCCGGTTCAGTCATTTGCTCCGATCACTTCCTTGGAACCATCCTTGGAAGGGTCTGGGCACCAAGACTCCCTCGTCTGCTCCGAGGGGGTGAGAGGCATCGGACCCTTGTCTGACCCCGTTCTCCCCCTCGGAGCTTCGGCGTAGGTGAGTTTGGCTCCTGCATCGGCTTTGGAGCCGTCCCCCTCGGTGCGGAGAGAGATTCCGGTCTCTTCGGAACCGGAGCCTTCTCTGCATCCAAGCAGGGACGCCTTCGAGGTCATGAGGAGTGTGCTGGCCCCTGAGTCAGCCCCACGATCATCCCCATTGGCTCCTCCCACTATGGTGCCTGCATCTGCCTCTGCCCTTTCTCCAGACCCCAAGCGTGGGGAACCAATGCCTTGGGTGTATTTCCCTCTTCTGAGGCCTCCCCTCATCATTCAGAGGAGCCACCTCGTAAGAGGAAATGCAACTGGAAGCATGTTGACTCCCCTGAGTCTGTCTCATCAGATACCGACTTAAGAGGATTCTGAAGAGTCCCCGAGATCCCCCTCTGAAGATGTCTCCTTCTCAGACATCCTTGAGATGCTTAGGCAGAGGGGGAACTGGACTACCCTAAGCCCTTCCGAGGATGAGTCTGTATTCCTGGATGCGTTTGGATCCCGACCTTCCACTTCCTGCGTGTCTCCGCCTTTCGACCCACTGATGTCTGTGGTGGCTCTGCTTGGTCAGCTCCAGACAGTGGAACCGACCCCCAGAAGACCCGCTAAATTCATAACTGCCCCACAGGATAAACAGTTTTTGACCAAAGGTGTCCCCGTTGATGCCATGGTAGCGGCGGCCACAAAGAAGTTGGCTGAAACCTCTTCATCTGTCCATCCCCCTAACAAGGAGTCCAGGATGATGGACAGATATGGGAAGCCAATGTTCTCTTCGGCGACCTTTTCTATGAGGTCTCTGAATTATTTGTGCCACTTTACCCGCCTTCAAAGGGATCTCCTTAAAGAGCTTGGAGATACCCTCCGAGATCCATTGGCTGAGGGAGCCCGGTCTAAGGCAGCCTCCCAGCTGGCGACTCTTAATTCATTGGTGAACTCCTCCATGAGGCTCATTTGTTATGCAGCCAATGGTGCGAGTAGAGCCGTGGGCACAGGTGTTGCTCTAAGGAGACATTCTTGGATGCGGCTTTGTAACTTTGCGGAACCTTTCAGAGTGTCTTTCAGCAACACCCCTTTTGATGGTTCCTCTCTTTTTGGATCACAGGTGAAGGACAGCCTTACCAGGTGTGAGCAGGGAGGCAAGACTCTCTCTGCCATGGGAGTCCGTTTTTTCCACTCCTTCCAGACCATATCCCAAGGGTCAGAAGAGTGGAAAGATGTGGTTCCAGAAATCCCAGGGAGCCTTGCCTGACGCACATGGTGAGTTCCCATCCAGGGGCAGAGGATGGAACAATAATAGACGCCGCCCTCGTGGCAGAGGGGGGTCCGCAAAACCAGGGCAGCAGAGAATCCTTCTCTGAGAAGCCCTCCCAGCATCCCTGAAGGGTTGCCTGACTGCCCACCTATGGAGGCAGTCGTGGGAAGATTATCGCTGTACCCAAGAGCCTGGCAAGACCTAACTCAAGACAAATGGATGCAGTCGGTTATATCCGGAGGCTACAGAATACCTTTTATTTGCATTCCCGTAGTGTTAAACAAATACCTTCTAGATGTTTCACCCAATCTAAGGGATCAAGCAGTACAAGAAATGTCAGAACTGCTAAGAAAAAGGGCCATCCAGCAAGTCCCAGCAGACCAGCAAAGATCCGGAATTTACTCAAGGTTCTTTATGGTACAAAAAAAGACAGGGGACTGGAGACCCTTTCTGGATGTCGGCAGACTGAACCGGTCTGTACAAAGAACGAAGTTTCGGATGGTCACGCTACAGTCCATTATGCCCTTTCTGGGTCAGGACAATTGGATGTGCTCTATAGATCTTCAGGATGCATACTACCACGTCAAAATGGACAGACGCTCCAGAAGATTCCTTCGATTCCGGCTGGGCGCCAGCCATTACCAGTTCAGAGCTCTTCCCTTTGGTCTCACCACAGCCCCCAGAGTGTTCACCAAATGTATGCCAGTAGCTACCGCTCACCTGAAACGGCAAGGATTCCAGGTGTTTCCATATCTAGACTACTGGCTCCTTACTGCTACCACCAGGCATCACTTTCTGTGAGCCAGAGACTACACTATCGAGACTTGCTCCAGACTAGGTATCTCAATAAATTTCAAAAAGTCTGCATTGTCACCCTGTCAGTCTATCACCTTTATAGGCACAAATTTAAATACAAAAGACATGTCAGAGTGCCTTCCACCAGACAGGGTATTAGTGATTCGGCAACATGTGCAGGTCTTATTAGCATGCAAAAGAATTCAAGCCAGGTTCTTCCTCCATACTCTGGGTCTCATGGCAGCAGCAATCATACTTGTTCCTCTAGCTCGTTTTTACATGAGGATTCTCCAGTGGCTGCTTTTCACCCAATGATCCTTCCAGCAGCTTCCCATGTCTCACACGATTATGATCACAGAAGCATGCAAAAAGCAACTTGCATGGTGGATGGTCTCCACATCACTGCCCCTAGGCAGACCATTTGTACTCCCCCCCCCCCCCAGTTGCTACAGTTACCACAGACGCATCCCTGATTGGGGGGGGAGGGGGCATTATCAGGGCAGGACAGTCCAAGCCACCTGGCAACCTCACGAGTACCACCTGCATATAAACGTCTTGGAGATGAGGGCCGTGCTTTTAGCCTTGCAAGCTCTTCAGAACTCTCTTCCAACCGGGACCATTGCAATTCAAACGGACAGTATGTCAGTAGTGTTGTACATCAACAGGCAGGGCGGAACCAAGTCCTACCCCCTATGTTGAGAAGCTCTCGGACTCTGGCAGTGGGCGATCTCTTCCCAACGGTTTCTGATCGCAACGCACATCCCTTGGAAGTCCAGCGTCATAGCAGACAGGCTGAGCAGAGCAATTCTCATGCCTCACGAGTGGTCTCCGAGTCAAGTAGTTGCGGACCAAATATTCCACAAATGGGGCCAGCCTTGCTGCGACCTTTTTGCCACCCCCTTCTACAACAAGTGCAACAATTTCTTCTCTCTCCTTCCACTTCCCAGACATTCCCCCAGAAACGCTTTAGTCCACGATTGGCCTCAGAGACTTCTTTATGCATTCCCTCCGTTTCCCCTTATTCCGAAACTGATACAGAAAGCTACCGTATTTGGTTGCAAAATGATCCTCATCGCTCCTTACTGGCCTCGACAAATATGGTTCCCGTTCCTGCATCATCTTCTCGAGCAGCCTTGGACTCTGGACCTAGTTCCAGACCTCCAAAATACTCGACCATTAAAAAACAAGCAAGATGGATCTGGAAGTGATGAGAGCAAACTGCAGTTAATGAAAAAACTGTTAAACAGTTTTTTCATTAACTGCAGTTTGCTCTCATCGCTTCCAGATTGTTTTTTAACGGCCTAGTTCCAGACCTTCTGATCCATCAATCGGGCGGGCTGCACCAATCCCTGCAATCTCTCCAGCTCACTGCTTGGTTGCTCCACTTCCAGCCTTAGCCAGGCTTCCAGATATCTCCCCCTCTGTGCGCAAAATTATTTTATCATCGCACAAGTCTACCACTAGAAAAACCTGCGCTAGTAAGTGGAAACGTTTTTCTTCCTGGGCAGAGACTAAAAGTATAGATCCCTTTTCAGTCCCTATACACCACATTTTGGAATTTCTTGCGGAACTTTTTCATTCTGGGTCCGCTTCCGCTACAGTTAGAGTTCAGTTTGCTGCAATTTCAGATTTTCACATTGGCCTTTCGGGAAATATGTCGCATAAGCTATGTAGAGCCTTTCTCAAAGGGACCACTCTGCTCAGGCCTCCAGTGAGAGATCCTCCACCTCCGTGGGATCTGAATTTGATTTTAGCTTCTCTAATTTTGCCTCCCTTCGAACCTGCAGCATCTTGTTCCCTGAAGTTTTTATCATGGAAAACTCTTACTGGTAGCCATTACTTCAGCCAGAAGAGTTTCGGAGCTGCAGGCTCTTTGTACCCGTCCTCCGTACCTAGTGTTCCAAATGATAGGGTTGCTCTCAGGACTAATCCTTCCTTCCTTCCTAAGGTCTCTTCAGAAAGTAATTTGAATCAGTCCATAGACCTTCCTTTTTTTTTCCCCAACCATTCCAACAGGGCAGAAAATAAATTGCATCAGTTAGATGTTCACAGGCAACTACACTTTTATTTGTGTAGAACTAAAGATATCAGGAAATCGGACCAACTTTTCCTTTCTTATGCTTAGGGTAAACAAGGTCTTCCAGTCTCAAAAGTAACATTGTCCAGGTGGTTGACTTGTATCATCACATTTATCTATCAACTGAGAAATAAAGATTTACCTGTTAAACCAAAAGGTCACTCCACCAGAGCTTTAGCTACTTTTGTGGCCTTTCAGGCTAGGTTGCCCATGGAATCTATTTGTGCTGCGGCTACATGGGCCAACCCACATACTTTCATTTCGCATTATAAGTTGGATATGGTTTCCAGAAACAGAGCAGATTTTGGTTCCACTGTTCTGAAGAGTTTGTTCTGATGAGCCACTCAGGATTTTAGGTGCTAGGGCCGCTGTCCCAACCAGCAAGAATGAAGGCAAGATAGACAACTTAACATAAAGAAGTTATGTACCTACCATAACGTTCCATGTTAGTTGTCTTTTTCTCACCACCTTTCTTGCGTCCCACCCTCTATCCCCCTATCCTTGTAGACCGAGAAGAGTTCCTTATGGTTTTTCACTGGCTGAGTCTTCTCTGGTTATTCCTTTCTGTCTAGTAGCCTCTCTGGAGGTTTTATATATTCCAGGATAGGATCCGTTCCTTATTATGTCTACAGTTAGACTTACCAAACAAGATCTGGGTATCTTGCGCCAGGCATCATGGGATATGGGGTGGCCTTGAGCCAGTATGCAGCTCTCGAGCTTTTGAAGATGGCCGAGTCGGAGCCGAGGATCATGTCCGAACCCAACCAGCAAGAAAGAAGGCGAGAAGAAGACAACTAACATGGAACGTTGTGGTAGGTACATAACTTTTATTTTGGTCCATTCTTATTTTATGTTCTTTGATTTTATTTTTATAATACCCATATTCAATCATATCTATATTTATATTACTATTTTTCTGTTCTCCAAAGAAATTTTCTTCCCATATTTTTTACGCTTTTACATTTAAGAAATTTCCTGTGATTTCTTCTTTACCATAACACAAACATGTTCTCTCACTTTACTTTTTATAAGGAATATTTGTTTTCACTGGTAATTTCTTTATTTTCAGTCTCCAAGAGAAAATCCTGACATTCTAATTTAGTACTACACCACTTATTTCTTTCTTTATAGCTTTAATCTTTCTTTTTGGTAAATTTTCCCATGGGTTAATACAATAATATTGTACCATTATATTATTTTACCATGTCTTCCAGACTACTTCTGTCTCATCAGTCTTTATCTTCCCCATTTATATTTTTTCTCTCTTTTCTATTTCTGCATTAATAATTATTTTCCTCTCATTTCTTGTTATAATTATATATATATATATATATATATATATATATATATATATATATATATATATATATATATATATATACCAACACAGCACAGCAACAATGTAAAGAAATGAATGGCTGGTGTGGAAAGGCAAACTCAATAACTCCTCGGCTTGGACAGTGCACCAGTAAGCGCTTTCATCTGACACAAGCAGACTTCTTCAGAACAAAGATAAATCATACTCCACTCATTATATATACTTAATGGCGCCAAAAACACATTTCTCAAGAGATTATTTAAAGGTATATACAGAAAAAGCTTACATATATATATAACATGCAAAGCCGTCCTATACAATCTGTACTAAAAATTTTCCTTTATCTTATCAATAAAACACTCATAAAATTCATAATATTCTCTTAAAATTAATATTAATAGTTAAATATATAGGTTCTAAGTTAATAATCAATAATCAAATGCACATATAATATTCACAGATAATAAAATGCACATAAAATAACTATTGTCGAAAGACAATCTAACAGTAATATAAAACTTATTAAAAAATATGTAAATGTTAATGTATTTGTGAAATATATGAAATGTATGAAAACATGATCATAACTATTAAAACCTTAAAAATATGCTGTACTGCTGTACCATAAAAACTATGCTAAATGTAAGAAAGGTTTTATACTGATGGAATCATTAATGCCAGGAAGTCTCGTGGCGTCAGAAATGATCTGCCACTTACTCTCCTTCATGGCCAAGAAGGCTTTAACATTCCCCCCATATACTGTAATACTAACCTGATCAATGATTGAAAATTTAAAATGATGCGTATCTCCACATTTAAGTACATGCCTATAAAGGGCATTCTTATTGTCTTTATTTTTGATGCTGTAAAGATGTTCATAAATGCGTCGTCTCATCTGTCTCTCAGTCTTACCAATGTAAAACGCTGAGCATACTTGACAAGTTGCAAGATAGATGACGAATTTAGTGTTGCAATTCCCTGTCCTACAACATATGTATGTTTTGTTAAAATTGTCCAATTTCACACTCCCTGTTTCATTAATGGTTTAACATTGTTTACATGTTCCACATTTACTTGTACCACATAACCCCCCATTCTTTCCACTGGTGTTGAATTCTAGAATCCTTTTAAGATTGTGTCCTGTTTTATAAACAAATTTGGGATGAGACCCCCAATATCTGAGCCAGATCATCGTCCATAGTGATCAAGTTCCAATGTTGCCTTACTATGTTTTCTATATACTGGACTGTTGGGGAGTACATTAACACACAGACCCTATGGTCAAAACCCTCAGTTGGTTTGATTCCTGATGGTGGAACTTCAAATGTTGAATGGCCCAACAAAGGTAAGTACTTTTTACCCCATTCTTTACTGACATATCTAACAACATCACTTAATAAGGAAACCGGATATCCTCTAACGTTAAACATTGACTTAATTAAATCTAGTTCTTTAACCTTAAACATTGACTTAATTAAATCTAGTTCTTTAACCTTAAACATTGACTTAATTAAATCTAGTTCTTTAACCTTAAACATTGACTTAATTAAATCTAGTTCTTTAACCTTAAACATTGACTTAATTAAATCTAGTTCTTTAACCAAGATTTCTTTAGTCGAGGACGTACGGCAGCTCGGATACACTGTCCCTTCAATACATTTTTGAAAACATGTTTGGGATGATTACTACTATATTCTAAGCAGTCGTTGGAAAATGTCACCTTTCTATGTATACTAGAGACAAATCCTCCATCACCATGACTCACATATGTATCCAAGTAAGCTGTACCACTTTTGTTGATATTATGTGTGAACTTTAAAAAGTCTGTTGTATTATTAATATAATCAGTGAAGGACTGAATTAATTCTTCAGGACCTTTCCATAACACAAAAAGGTCATCCAAAAACCTTGAGTAGAAAACAATGTGATGAAAAAATTCACTACTAAATAGGTATAGGTTTTCCCATTCAAGCATGACAAGATTGGCAAATATGGGAGCACAAGAAGCTCCCATTGCAATGCCCCTAGTCTGTCTAAAGTATTCATTTTCAAAGTGAATGTAATTATAATCTAACACTAAGCCCATCATATCAACTATAAGACTAATTCTGTCCCAATCCAAGTTAGAGTATTTCCTAAGGCTATTACAAAAATATTCAAGTCCTATTTCCTCGGGGATACAAGAAAAAAGATCAATAACGTCAATAGTAATATAAATGAGGTTCTCATTCCATAATTGCGGTGTTAAACATCTAAGAAACATCCAAGAATCCTTTATAAGATGAGGGATGTTATTATAAATAGGCTTCACCCACTTATCTATAGCTACACCCAGGGGAAAAGTCTTTGACCTGTTACTCGATATGATGGGTCTAAAGGGAGGACATTCCATGTTTTTATGAACCTTGGGTATCCCTATGATAGTGGCTAAAATAGGATGTTCAACTTTCAAAAACTGATAAACCTCATCTGTTATTCTGTGATCTATTAAATATTCTTCCACAGCTAAATCTATTCGTCTATATTCAATATTTACTTCGTTGAGGGAGATGGCCTCATAATTCCCTGATTGATAAAAGATGTTATATATTTCATTAATATAGTCCATTTTGTTGTATAATACAATTCCTCCCCCTTTGTCGGGTTTCATAACCCTTACTTCATTATTGTTTACTAATGATTGTAGAGTAGGGGGGTTATGTGGTACAAGTAAATGTGGAACATGTAACCAATGTTACACCATTAATGAAACAGGGGGTGTGAAATTGGGCAATTTTAACAAAACATACGTACGTTGTAGGACAGGGAATTGCAACACTAAATTTGTCATCTATCTTGCAACTTGTCAAGTATGCTCAGCGTTTTACATTGGTAAGACTGAGAGACAGTTGAGACGACGCATTTATGAACATCTTTACAGCATCAAAAATAAAGACAATAAGAATGCCCTTTATAGGCATGTACTTAAATGTGGAGATACGCATCGTTTTAAATTTTCAATCATTGATCAGGTTAGTATTACAGTATATGGGGGGAATGTTAGTCTTCTTGGCCATGAAGGAGAGTAAGTGGCAGATCATTTCTGATACCACGAGACATCCTGGCATTAATGATTCCATGAGTATAAAACCTTTCTTACATTTAGCATAGTTTTTATGGTACAGCAGTATAGCATATTTTTAAGGTTTTAATAGTTATGATCATTTTTTCATATATTTCATATATTTCACAAATACATTAACATTTACATATTTTTTTAATAAGTTTTATATTACTGTTAGATTATTGTCTTTTGACAATAGTTATGTTATGTGCATTTTATTATATGTGCATATTATATGTGCATTTGATTGATTATTAACTTAGAACCTATATATTTAACTTTATTAATATTAATTTTAAGAGAATATTATGAATTTTATGAGTGTTTTATTGATAAGATAAAGGAAATTTTTTAGTACAGATTGTATAGGACAGCTTTTGTATGTTATATGTATGTAAGCTTTTTCTGTATATACCTTTAATCTCTTGAGAAATGTGTCTTTTGGCGCCATTAAGTATATATAATGAGTGGAGTATTATTTATCTTTGTTCTGAAGAAGTCTGCTTGTGTCAGATGAAAGCGGTTACTGGGATATATATATATATATATATATATATATATATATATATATATATATATAATGTGTGTGTGTGTAAAATAACAGGTTAATTCAGATCCCCATATTAACGTAAAACTGATTTATAACAGTTTTCATAATTCTTGGAATCATAAACACACTTAATAAATACAGTATTGTTCCTGTTGGTACTGAATTTATCAAATTAACTTTTTTTTCTTGTAAGGTAATCTAAATGTTCTCCATAAACAACAAATTTCTTTCAGTTCCTTCAACAGGTTTTCTCATTGTGCTTCACTTATTTTATTATCAAAAGTTATTCCTAGTACTGAAATTTCTTTCATTGTAAATTGTATTCCTCCTCTCTGTATCTTGTCTCCCAAACCTTTATTTTTATACTTATTTATTGTCGTACCTTTTTCTTTTAAAAATTTACTGCACAGAATGATTTCTTTCATCTATAAACTATTTTTAGTTATCCTATCACCTGCATAGACTGCGGTGGTGGTGCTGCGGTAGCATTGTCACTTCACAGTAAGACGTTGTCCCGTTCGATTCTCAGCTAAAGCGTCTTCTGTGTGGAGACATGCGTGAAGGGGCGTACCTTTATTGAAGGTTGTGCGTCAGGGCAGGCAACTTGGCACGTAAAAAGTCTTCTGCCAGTCATTAGCGTTCCAGAGTTCCGCTGTGGTGACCCCTAACCGGGAAAAGCCGAAAGACACAACATACTATCACCTGCATATGTCATTAAAACTAGAATATCTGTGCCTATTTGCATTTTCAGTTTTACAATTCACCTCACTTATTACCATATTCATAACTAAAACAAATTATATACCACTCCTAGGACAACCTTGCTTTATCCCAGTGCTCATTCCTATTTCTTTACTTAACCAACAATTTGCTAGAATTTTTATTTTATTATTACCATATCGTGTCAAACTATTTGTTAAGTTTACCACTAAAATTATATGCCTCAATTAATTTCCATAATGTCTTATGCTCTGTTGAATCAAAAGCTTTATTAAGATTACCTGCTATATTTCCATAATTTCTTCTTATTAAAATGTCTTCCACAATTTCTCTTACTATCATTAGTAATTCTTGGCATCCTGTTCCTTTCATGTCATATAATATTTCTTCCATTATATTTTCCAATCCTTTTTTTAATTATCTTCATAAAAATCTTATCTGTATTATGTAATACTATTGGTCTGCCATTTTTTTATGTTTTCTTTCTCACCTTTTTTTTCCCACTGAAAACACAATCTTTTTGCCATTCCGTTAATTTTGTATACATTTCCTACCCTATTCCATCTGTGCTTGCTACTGAATCTACATTTACCTGTCTAGGCGTGTTATCTAATTCATACATAGTAATCTGTTTCTCAGTTTCCTTGTTCACTTCATCTAAAATGGGTCTGCTTTCCATATTTTTTGCATCCTTCCTTTCTTTAAACATTTCTTCCACATAATGAACTACAATAACCATAATCTGCATTTTTCTTTCTGCCTCTCCTTTCATATTTTTCATTATCCTACTGTCTTGTAAATCTTAGTCAAATATGCTGACACTTTGCCCTTTTCTCCTATTTTGTATATTTTCATAATTTTGTTTAATCTTTTTTATCATAATGCACTGTCTCTTTTCTAGATTTTTAAATATTTTTTATATATCTGTGCATATCTTTTCATCTTTCTGCCATTTTAAATAAACTTTTTTAT
Source organism: Protopterus annectens (assembly GCF_019279795.1). Lineage (NCBI taxonomy): Eukaryota > Metazoa > Chordata > Ceratodontiformes > Protopteridae > Protopterus > Protopterus annectens. The sequence continues at coordinate 1,822,515,648 of NC_056744.1, forward strand.
GTTTGCTTTTATATATAATTCACTATTCCAACCAATTAACACAAATGTCTTGAAAGTAACAGTCTGTGCATAATAATATGATTTCTTCTTTTCCTTTATCATTTCTTTTTATTACCTTTCCTAGTTTTATATATTCTTTATTTTCATATATATCCATCCATATTGATAAATGACCTGTAATTCATGTTGTGATAAGCCAAGATGCCAGCCCAGCTAGCTGGAATTTTGTAAATAATTATATGTCATTTGTGAATAGTAATAGAGTTTATATATGCTTGCCTTAAAAATGTTAAGAAAACTATATGTTCTGTACTGAGCCCAAGATTGTAACCACAGTGCATCCTGCTGGAAGAGAGCAGAAATATGCATAAACTATATGCCAGTGCAAATGTATGTTTTCATAGTAGAAGTTGGAATATACAGAGTTAACTTGCAAAACTCTAAGAAAATAATTTGATAAGTAAAGTGTTTATGATGTGTTATAAAGTTTAGTTTATCTCAGCTAAGAGACACGATATCTAAGGGGCGTCTTTGTAATGTCTGGAAACAGAAGTAATTATAGGTTTCAAAGGTAATTGATTTACGACTTCCAGTTTTAGGCAAGCTTTTAAGAGACAGTTGTCAGCTTCTGAGAGAAGTATTTTTAACAGAGACATGTTAAAATTTAAGTTCCTGCTAACCTGGGAACTAGGCAGAGGTGATAAGGTGATAAGAATGATGTAATCTGAGATTATTCACCAGTTGTGTGTTAATTTGAGAACTATCTCAGAGAGAAAGTCAGTGCATTTTATATTTGTCTCTGGACCTAGAAACATCACCAGCACTTGTCTTGCTCTGTAAGTAAGTTATTTAGGAACAGTTATTTTTCTTAGAGATATAAATACAGTAATACTAGTCTAGCTGTTTTCTGTATTTATGTGAGACTGTCCTACAATGTTGTTTTAAAATATTTCCTGTGATTCTGAATTCTATTGTCACTGTGTTGAGTTAATGAGTATTGTCTTGTGGTTTTATTATTTATTATTAAATATATTTAAATCTTTTAATTGTGGTTGGTTTTGTTTAAAGATATGTAAGCTCCTTGAGTACTTGCATGCATTTAGTGATGCTGTATAGGCCACTCCTAAATAGCCTTCAAGTCTCAGTCACACTTATAATTTGGATAACAGTAAACATTACACAGAATTGGGCACCCTTTGGTAAGGGCCTTTATAGTAGCTGATAAGGGTGGTTGGTGTCAGGTGGTACTACCTTATAGTTTTGGCAGAAGGGGATATAGCTAGAGAACCTGTGCCAGCCTTTCCCAGGAGTGTCTGTGTGTTTGTATATAAATCAAATCTCAAAGTGTAAGTGTGTTAGCTACTTGCAGGGACATGAAGCACTGGTTGGACAGAGAGGGTGCTGGAGGTTTTGGCTTGACCACTTGGCTGATTTCTTAACCTTATAGCTGTACCAGTGGGCAGTCTTATTGGGGATCTGGAGAGACAGAGAGAGAGAAAAAAAAACAGCCCCAGACTGACTGTGATGTCTGTGTGCTTTTAAGGGAAATTATACTTTACTGTGTGTGTACTTATTCTCCCAATGTGGACGCCCCTCACTGGTGTTAGTGGTGAGGATTGAGGCTCCTTGATTACTGTGCCAGGGCAGGGGTGTCACACATGTTACAACTGCTTCCTTTTCCATTATGCTTATTCCTTCAGGTACTATAAAATAATCTATTTCTGATTTAAGAATGCTTTCTATACATCGACATTTTCTAGTCCATGTAACCAGTTTACTAAGTTTCATAACTTCTACAGTTTTTTCTTATACCTTTTCCTTTCTTTTTCCTTATTAAATCCACAGTTAAAATACCATTATTATAATATTCATGTTCACTAGTACGTAATCCAACAATTAAGTTCTCCCTTTCTTTGCAAGTAACAAGCATATAAAGCTGTAATTCTATATATTTTTCTTGTCATCCCAAATCACTAATAGTTTATCTTCTCTTCCTTACTAGTGTTGCATCCAATACCTTCACTGCTATTCTTCAACATTTATTTCCCAAATTCCAGATTATATTTTCATTCCATATTTTTTTTGTTTGCAATTGTCTTCATTTATTAAGCATCTTGTGTGTGCGCGTGCGCTCTTTGCCCCTTTGTCTTGTGTGGTGATACTGTTTGGGAAGGGGGTATTTAGTAACACAATGTTTAGGATTGTGTGTGTGTGTGTGTGCGCGCGTGAACCCTCTTTGCCCCTCTTTCTTGTGTGGTGATACTGTTAGGGAAGGGGTATTTTCTAACAATGTGTAGGGTTTTGTGTGTGTGTGTGTGTCCGTGCTCTTTGCCCCTTTGTCTTGTGTAGTGATACTGTTAGGGAAGGGGTATTTACTAACAATGTGTAGGGTTTTGTGTGTGTGTGTGCGCTCTTTGCCCCTTTGTCTTGTGTAGTGATACTGTTAGGGAAGGGGGTATTTACTGACATAATGTGTAGGGTTTTGTGTGTGTGTGTGTGTGCACGCTCTTTGCCCCTTTGTCTTGTGTAGTGATACTGTTAGGGAAGGGGGTATTTACTGACATAATGTGTAGGGTTGTGTGTGTGTGTGTGTGTGTGTGTGTGTGTGTGTGCGCTCTTTGCCCTTTTGTCTTGTGTGGTGATACTGTTAGGGAAGGGTTATTTACTAACATAAAGTGTAGGGTTAGGGGCAGGGAAAGGCTCGGGACAGACGAATAAAGTGGTGCAGCAGTGCTTCTGTCCACCTTACTCATGTGCTAACCCTAATCCATCTTCAGTATGTTTGCTAACTGTAACTCTACGTTACACAAAACCCTTTCCCTAACAGTAGCACTGCCAAGATGACCCTTTATCTCTGTTTTGCAGCTTGGGTTTACTGATGCTGCCCTGTTTTGTGGGAGAAGTATTCGGTATTTTGTGATTAACTCTTATTAGTCATTTAGAATTTTGAGATTCTCTATTTTATGTTCTGTCACTTGTGATTCTCTCTTTTTGAGTTTTCTATCTTTTATGATAGAATCATATATGTGGTGTTGTACCTCAAAGGGGAAAATGATGCAGTTTTGGTAGAAAAGTTTTCCGGGGTGTAAAAAAAGACAGCGAATGCACAAATGAGTGGATGCTCATGTGTGTGATTCTCACACAGTTGAATTTTTGATTTTAGTTTTGTATGCTGTAGATAAGCAGGAGTAAGTGGGAAAATTAACGTTTAAATGAAAAAATGTCAGCTAGAAGTGCAAGACTTGTGTTATAGCGCTTGTTCTGAATATGCAAGTGTTTGAGGGTTACGTAAGGGGATGAAGTCAGTGTTGGGCATGATGTTCATCGTGTTTCACTGTTGCAGTCATCACTGTGAGGTTCTTCCTGCCAGCAGGCAGCCCTCGGTCGGCCAGAATCCCAAAGTATGGGTCCAGCGTCGGCTGTGTACTCACCCTCCCTGACGTCAGTGCGCCAGGGGTAAAAAGCTCCCAGCCGACGCCATGTTCTCCAGTCTTTCTTGCCGCGTGGTGGAAGCAGTAGTGGTACTGCTGTGTGAAGTGTTTTTAGTAACGTAATGTGTAGGGTCAGGGTTACAATTGGGGCTAATACACGAGTAAGATGGCACGGGGGGGGCAAAAAAAAAACCTCTGGTTTATTCACTAATCCAAATAGTTCAGTGAAACAAAGTAACAGCCCAGCTGACTTGCTGAAACAAAAGAAGCACGCAATATTGTGTCCCCACAACTCTAAAATAAAAAAAAAAAAAAAAAAAAATACACCCTGCATCCTTGTAATGTCCAGAGCTGCAGGCCTCTCCTAGGCACAGTTTCCACAAAAAGGCACTTTTACAAGGTGCATTTGCAGATTAGCCCCAACTAAGCTTGCATTCCATACTGCAGTGTGTTCCTTCAGATATCTTCTTAGCGAGGAACTGACTTCCCTGGTTGCTCCTTTCGGTGACATCTTTATAACGCATCTAAAGTGGCATAAGAATATTGTCATGCTCCAAAATGCAGTACACTTAAATGCACCTTGCACATTCTCAAAGGCCCTTTACACATTTTTTCAGGCAGGATGTTAGAGTGTGTGTGTGTATGTGTGTGTGTGAATATAATATCCAAACTAAAGGGTAGAAAGGTCACACAGACAAACCATTCAGTAAAAACTGCAAGAAAAACCCAGCCAATCTAGAGTTTTCACTCTGTGATGCCGTAAACCCCCTTTAATGGAGGCCCATGGGATATATATGCAAATGACCCCTTAAGGACATAACGTTTTTCAGCTATATGGTTTCTGAATGTCCATCACTGTTTTAAGTATTTGTGGTTATCTTCAGGCCAGTGGGGTTTGGTTTTATTGGTCTCAATGTAACCATAAAGTCTTAAAAAGTGAAAAAAAAACCACAGTGAAAAACTGTAGCTTGGCTGTGTTTTTCTTGCAGTTTGTATATATATAATATAGTAGATTTTTTCAAATGCAAATAGTAATTTAAGTGGCTCGCCTTTCTCAGTTTCTGTTTTTGCACTGGGAGAGTTTAAGTTAAGCTGCTGATCAATGTGTGTAGCCATCTTGGAAGTCCTGGTGTCTGAGATTTTGATCCCTATCATGAGCTTATTTTTACTTCAAACAGGCCTATTCTCCATGCAACACATTTAACTATAATAAGAAAACCTTACTTGTGTAAATGAAGTTAATTATATCTTACCGTCTAGTTTTCTTTTAATGTTACTTGTAACCTCATTCTTCCCATTGTTTGTATTGTGTTTCTGACAACTGCTCACTGTTTTTTTTTTCTTGCTGTTTGAGACTAGTTCATGCCTGAAAAAGGCCTGTGGGCCATTCTGTTTACCCAATTAAACAAATAAGCACATGGAAAATTCTTACTAGTGTGCTGCCAACAGTTGACTCCCTTTTACAGTTGCAAATGGCCTTGATTATGTTTATCATTTACTTAAGGCTGATGTTCATTGCTTTTACCATCCTGTCTTCATGGGAATAGTCTTTAAAGTTTTTGTTCTACATTGAAAACATTGTGAAAGCTGCTGTTCAACTCAGTCTTTCCCTCATGGAAGAATGTAGTATTTATTAAAGATTGGAAATTTTGTATCTGAAAGAATAACGTCTTCTTTTGAGACTTTATTCCCTGCCTTTAAAGCTTGTATACTGGAAAGCATATATCCATTTCTTGATTTAGGAGAATCTGAATTATATTTCCGGAATGTTGCACGTTTCCCTATAAAACTAGGGTAGAGGTTCTGATTGCTTCTGCCTTTGTTTACTTATATCGGACATTACTTGAATGAAAAGATCCCACTTAACTCTATTCTTATCCCCAGGACTCTGGTGGATGTCTTTTACATTTTATCTGTCTTGGAAGGCAGTGTTTTAGGTTAGTAATTTTAGTTATCAAGCTTACATCCTTCCAGCTTTCAAGAAGTGTGATTGACTTCTTGATTGCAACTTTTCAGCTGTATGTGCACAATTTTTTTACTGGAAAGTCCGACTGGTTAGAGGCTCATTTTCAGTGAAGGCCTGGAGGAAAAAATGCCAAATTATTACATAACATTTTAAGAACAATAATTTTACAGTCTTCAAAAAAATAAAACAAAAACATCTGCAGTTTAAGTAATTATAACAAATTAAACATAATATAAAACCTTGGTTAAGAATCAATATAAGGCATATGAGTCATTTAATATTTAGAGAAAGTTTAGACATTTTGTAGAAAAATTAAAGGTAAGTTAGTCTAATACAAACAAGAACTGCAATATGAAGCTAGAAAAAAGGCTTGTGGTATATTCAGAGAGAAAGTCTGGGGAAGAAAATTAGCAGTGAGTAAGTGAAGAAGGGAAAGTAAGGAGGTGTAAGTAAAGAAAATGTGCTTGTTCACATTTAGGGATGTAGTTATCCTGGTTTGAGCAAGAACAGAGCCAGAGTTTAGCTAGGAAGTCTTTCAGAGTGGTTTTGAAAGATGGGAGGAAGAGTATAGATCTGATGGATACAGGTAAGGATTTAAAGGCCTTAGCAGCCTTGTATGAGTACAGACAATGCCCAGCAGATTTGCTAGGTTTGTAGACAGGAGTTTTTGGTGACTGGGTCATGCATCTGGAGCATTTCTCCCCGGGCCTCCGCTGAAAACAGGCTCTGTGGAGCCTAGTCGGACATTCCCGGTCAACAAATGTTAAATAAATAAATAAATAAATAAATAAATAAATAAATGACCAACTGGGAACATAGCTGTGTAGAATGCTTTTTTAGTGTTGGACAAGGCAGATGGATGCTGGATAATTTTATAGGTGGTAAGAAGTTGTGTATATGTTAGTTGATAGTTCTAATCAGTTTAGGCTTTTCAGTGATATACAGTTATGTGTTCTGAAAGGGGTATGTTATAGCATTGTTCAAGTTTTAATTGTTTTGAAGTCTGGAGGTTAGTGAGGATGGGAGCACCATAAAGAAGTGTGGGGAGGAGATAAGTAGTGCCAAGTGTAGCTTGTCATGCCTGGAGGTTTGCAAGGATGGGAGCACCATAAAGAAGTGTGGGGAGGAGATAAGTAGTGCCAAGTGTAGCTTGTCATCCCTGGAGGTTAGTAAGGATGGGAACACCATAAAGAAGTGTGGGGAGGAGATAAGTAGTACCAAGTGTAGCTTGTCATGCCTGGAGGTTATCAAGGATGGGAGCACCATAAAGAAGTGTGGGGAGGAGATAAGTAGTGCCAAGTGTAGCTTGTCATGCCTGGAGGTTATCAAGGATGGGAGCACCATAAAGAAGTGTGGGGAGGAGATAAGTAGTGCCAAGTGTAGCTTGTCATGCCTGGAGGTTAGTAAGGATGGGAGCACCATAAAGAAGTGTGGGGAGCAGATAAGTAGTACCAAGTGTAGCTTGTCATGCCTGGAGGTTAGCAAGGATGGGAGCACCATAAAGAAGTGTGGGGAGGTGCCAAGTGTAGCTTGTCATGCCTGGAGGTTAGTAAGGATGGGAGCACCATAAAGAAGTGTGGGGAGGAGATAAGTAGTACCAAGTGTAGCTTGTCATGCCTGGAGGTTAGTAAGGATGGGAGTAACATAATGAAGTGTGGGGAGGAGATAAATAGTGCCAAGTGTAGCTTGTCATACCTGGAGGTTAGCAAGGATGGGAGCACCATAAAGAAGTGTGGGGAGGAGATAAGTAGTGGTAAGTGTAGCTTGTCATGCCTGGAGGTTAGCAAGGATGGGAGCACCATAAGGAAGTTTGGGGAGGAGATAAGTAATGCCAAGTGTAGCTTGTCATGCCTGGAGGTTAGTAAGGACGGGAGAACCATAAAGAAGTGTGGGGAGGAGATAAGTAGTGCCAAGTGTAGCTTGTTCATGCCTGGAGGTTAGTAAGGATAGGAGTGCCATAAAGAAGTCTGGGGAGGAGATAAGTAGTGACAAGTGTGGTTTTAGTTGTCAATGAGAAAGTTTGTGGCTCTGTAAAGCATCCCTAGTTTTTGATTACTTTTTCATATGAAATTTTCTATATGCAGGTCGAATGTAAGATTATCATCCAGTATCACCCGTAATAGTTTGTTGTGAGAAGTGACATCAGTGGTTGTATTATCAAGAAATAGGACTTTACATTTTTTTTTATGAGAGAAGAATTTGGGGAAAAAAGTAGTGATTTGGTCTTTTTTAGGTTGGGCATGAGTTGTGCATTACGAAGCCATGTTTCAGGAGGAGGGGGCCAAGGATAGAGCCTTGTGGTACACCAGTGGTGACTGGGATGTAAGGAGAGAGTGTGAGTGCCATTTTACTGACTCCTATTGGCAGGTAGTTTTTGAACTACAGAAGGATGTGCTGAGAGAGTGGACATGTGAAGTAGAAGTTTGCTGTGGCAAACTGTGTTGAAGGCTTTAGATAAGTCTGCAAATAAAGAAGGGACTGCTTTGCCATTGTCTGCAGCTTTGACATTTTGTATTACTTTTTCTCATAGGTTGGGGCTACCTGGGGTGCACCAAAAATCTTTAAGTTGGATTGTTCGTTTTAAAGGCTTTTGTTATGATGGAGAGGGTAAACCCATTCAGGATCCGTTAGGTTATATTCCACTTAAGGTTCAGCTGCCCATACAGTTTTTATTCTTGGAGTGTCTGCAAGAGTCGTGTGTGAAGCAGTGATCCAGTCTTCAGTGTATACCTTTGCAAGTCTAGTTTGGGTCCTGGCGAGTTTTGGTAGAGACTGAATACAGACATGATGATTTTAGTCTGTGTGTATGAAGTATACTGTAGACTGATTTGTTCATGTCCTCACAGTTCAGTCCACTTCCACACTGCACAGGCACATTAAAAGGAATTGCTGTACTCAACCTGTACACTCTGTTTCACTTATTGTAGGTGCTGGCTGGTGAGGAATGTTGAAAACCTTGTGGAAATTCCAAGGAGCTGACTTTTTCATTTGTCATTAGGATGTAGTGCCAGGTGTGGTGAGATACATTGGTTGGACCCGGTATGAGCTGGTTGAAATTCTTGAGTGAGGACTTCTTGTTATGCCACTAGGTACTGGATTTAGTGGCAGGGACTGATTTGACATGACCACTTGTAACGGGAACAATATTAAGGTTAATGTCATTTCTGTTGTACTTTATTGCTATTTTTTCCTGGTGTTGCATCTCTGAGAATCTTTTCGAGGGCTGGGCTGTAATTCCTTGATTGACAGGTAGGTAACTTACCTGTTACTCAGAAGCATGTCTGTTAATTGGCAAGACTGAGCTATAGCACCGTTCTTAGGAGGGATTTAACTCTGGTATCTTTAATTCACTCCTGTCTCTGCAGTTTAATCATCAGCTTTTATACTGAGTAGCTGACAGCTGTGCATTCTTGTTTCTTGTAAAGGTTTGGTGTGTGTGTGTGTTTTTTCTCTCTGGAGGGTAACAGCTGTTCATGGTAAGTAGAAGATACAGGAAGTTATGCCGTCTCCATCCCCAGTTAGACTCTAGCATGGAAAACAGCTCCTGTGTTATTTTGTGATGTCAGCACCTGTATGTGGGAGGGGCTCAGTCTTAGTCCACATGACCCCTCCCATGCTTCCATTGTTCTGCTGAATGTCAGGGTTCTTCTCAAACTCCACGTAGCTGTTCTGCTGGAGTGTAGGTCTCCAGTTCACCTTGTAGCTGCCATGTGTCTGCTACAGTGCTGGAATCTCAAGTCACCAGTCAACTTTTCCTGTTAAATGAACCTTCCATTCTACTGGGGTTAGGAGCATTATCCTTGTCCACGTTACTTCTATTGTATGTCTCATGTTTAGCTGGTGTCTAATCTGTATCATTGTTGCAGTTCACGTTACCGATACTGTATATCCATTGTCTGCTGCAGTGTTGAATTTTTTTGTTGGTATCACAGTTGGCACAGTGCTTGCACACCACAGTTACTCCATTGAAATGGACACTGGTGGTTCCAGTACACTTGGCAAGCATGGTCACATGATTACCGACCATTGTAAAGTGTTAGCAGCATTCGGCCACCTCCTCCCTTAAAAAGACAGATGTGAGCATGCATGCATACACACACACACTCACACACACCATGACCACCACCTAAAACATGGAATGGAGTTGAAAAAGCTTAGTTGTTTGGTGGTATGTTGTACACAGCAGATGCAAAAACTGCAGCAGATTAACAAATGTGTGTCTGCGTGCTAACAGATGCTTGGGGTTTGACCCAGATTCATGGTTTTTTTTTAACTTTTTAACTTTTTGTCTGTGTTTTATGTAGTGGTGCAGATGTGAAGGCCACATAGTATATGATGGGGTTTAAGTGTAGCAGTTTAATGCAGTGTGATGCTGTAAGCCACAAGCTAGTGTCATCCTTTGGTCCTGTGTTTGATTCCCTTGGCCTCCACTTTCATAATGCGTGATTCAGAAAAGTATTTTTACATTTCTGCTAAAAGGTTCACTTTGTTACTTGGTGAATAAATTATTTAATAAAAATGATTGCCAGATTTGTGGTAGTTCAGTAATGTTTAAGCATATCCTGATGTTGTATTACCCGATGTCCTTCAAGAATGCAACTGCAGTCATAACATATGGGTTGTCCTGCCTCAGGCAGCCCTCGGTCGGCCGGATTCCAAAGTCTGGGTCCGACGTCGGCTGATGTCGCATTTCTCTCCGACGTCAGAGCAGCTGGAGTACATAAGCATCAGCCGACGCCATTTTCTTCAGTCTTTCTTGCCGCGCGGTGCCCGAAGCAGAAGCAGTTCGCAAGTGCCGGTCGGTCAGTTCCTGTATTCTTCGAATCCGAAGTCATCAAAAAAGCTAAGTACCCCGTTGGGGACCTTTCTTGCCTCAGCCGATGTCAGAAATTACTGAAAAAGTTAACAATTGTCTGTCTTTTGGTAAACAAATACCTCATAAGGATTTCCACTCTTACTGTCTTCCTTGCCTTGGCCCAGACCACGACGTCTCTGCCTGTGTCGCCTGTGCTCGCTTCAATAAGCGCACTCTTAGACGCCGGGCGGAGTTCGCTGAAGACTTTTTCGGCGATAAATTTGCTTATACAATGCCGTCGGAACTTCCGACATCGCAGACTCCTAAGAAATGAAAAGACCGGGACCGACATCCTCGGCCCGCGTCTTCCACCGACTCCACGCCAAAACCTACCGCGAGTGCTCCGGTTCCCCCTGAGACGGTTATTCCACCGCTCCGAACCGAAGACACCGCTTTACCGACACCTCCGATACCGGAGGCCACACCCACGCCAGTTATAGATTTTCCTCCGGATACTGAAACCGAGGAAATGCCAGAGACCATTGCTGTAGATAAGGTCACTCCTGCACGTGGAGCTGCTAGGCCTCCTATGGCCATGTCTGTTAAGGCCTACACACGTGCTAAGGCAGCCAGCAAGACCAAGCACCTTACTGTTAAGGCCTTACCTCAGCCTACTCCTGAAACACAAATCATGACTATGACCGCAGACTTAATTTCCATGATTAGAGGTTCACAGGCCCATCCTGAGAGAGGATCCCAGCCTCCTCCTGATAAGAGGCCCCGGGTTGAACCCTCTGACCCTATCCCTTCAGATGAAGATTCTGAGGACTCTGTTCACTCTGATGGCCAGGAAGAGCCCTTCCAGACCTATGAGGTCTCGGATGCAGAGGACTCCATCCCCTCGGCCTCCCCTCCTGAGGATATTTCTTTTGGGGAAGTTCTGCATACCATGAGGGAACATTTTAAGTGGCAAGGCCAGGAATATTCTGATTCCAGAAAGCGCCTTCGAACCTTCCTTAAAAAGCCCCAACACAGGCCCCTGGCTATACCTCCTGTGCTTGATGTTTTGGATGACCTATACTCTGACTCCAGTGTTACCCCGGATACTCTTCCTCCTGCCCCAGCCAAGCCAGACAGATATTATAGTGTCCCAGAAACACATTCTCATTTCTTTAGGGCCCATGCTGTTGATTTAGAAACTATTTCTCAGGGACCTAAAGGGGTTTCAGCATCCACCTCCAAAAATCCCTTGCCTTCCAACAGGGAAGCTAGGTCATTAGAGAGATAGGGGAAAAAGGTCTACACCTCCACTACTTTATCTATGAGAGCTCTGAATTGCCTCTTTCATATGTTTCAATATCAAGATTACCTGTTAGATGATTTACAGAAAACATTGGCCTCTCCTGAACCTTTAGACAGGAAGTCTTTGCAGGAAGCTGTACATAATTCTCAGCAAGTCAGCAATCACTTTCTGCAGTGTGCATATGATGCATTGGAAGCTTCATGTAGGGCAGCTATGACAGGGGCGGTCATTCGTAGACATGCATGGTTAAAAGAACAACCTCTACCAGATCATGTTAAGGCAAAACTTCTTGATGCACCTTTGGAAAAGAACAAGCTTTTGGTACTAATGCTAAAGATGTGTTAAAGTCCATCGAGGAAAAAGCAAAATCAGTTCAGACGGTCAAAGATTTCCTCCAGGTTCAGCCACCCAGATTCAGCAGGAATTGGCCTTCTAAAAACTGGTCCTTTCCTAATCCTGAAAGATTTCAAAGGGGTAAAAACAGGCGTGGCCGAGGAAGAGGACAATACAGAGGTTCTTACAGGGGACAACAATGGCAACCAGCAAACCAAAGAAGTGACACAGGGGTCTCCCCTGCCCCACAGGGACAATCTCAATGACTTTCCTCTACTTCCGCTGACCAAGGAGCAAATAGAAGCTCCCTTGGGCGGAAAATTATCTATGTTTTCAGACAATTGGCACAGATTGACAAAGGACAAATGGATTTTGGACATTATAGACCAAGGTTACAGGTTCCACTTTCATACCTTACCATGAAAACAAGGCATGCCAAACCTACCACAAAACCAGAGGGCAGAGGCTATCAAGCAAATTTCTCTGCTTGCTCAGATCAAAGCAATAGAAAGAGTTCCACAACAAGAACAAGGCCAGGGGTTTTACTCAAGACTGTTCCTTGTTCCAAGAAAAGAAACTCAATGGAGACCAATACTGGATTTGTCCGCATTAAACACTTTTCTCATAGTACCAAAGTTCAAAATGCTGACTCTACAGCAACTCCTTCCCATGCTGGGCAAGGGGTCTTGGCTGATTACTCTGGACCTCAAGGAGGCATACCTGCATGTCCCTATCAGACACAGCTGCAGAAGATACCTCAGATTTCTTGCAGGGCCAGAGCATTATCAATTCTCAGCATTGCCCTTTGGCTTATCTACTGCGCCCTGAGTATTTACAAAATGCCTGGCTTCAGTAATTGCTCATTGCAGGCTCCAGGGGATCCAAATTTACCCTTACCTGGACGACTGCCTCATACAAGCAGACGACAAATTGATTTTGACAAAAAACTTGAACTGTCATACAATTGCTACAGGCTCTGGGATACACAGTCAACTTCCAAAAGTCAAGACTTTAGCCATCCCAGCAAATAACCTTCTTAGGAGCCAATCTAGACACAGCCTCTCAAATGGCTTACCTGACAGAAGACAAGCAAGAGAAGTTAACTCATTATTTCAAAGGTTTGGCAAAACTCACCCAGATGACTGCAAGGGGATTCCTGCAGGCCCTGGGTTACATGGCATCCTGCATTCTCCTGGTTCCATTAGCAAGACTACACATGAGAAAGCTTCAATGGTACCTAAAAAGCCTATGGTCTCAGCACAGCAACAACCTAGAGACAACCATACCGCTCATTCCATGCCTACAAAAGGAATTCCTATGGTGGGCCTTGGTAAGCCAGGCAAACGCAGGTATGTCATTCAAAAAACTTCAGATAACACAGACCATGACCACAGACGCCTCAGACCTTGGATGGGGGGGGGGCGCACATGGAGGGCAGATGTATACAAGGACAATGGTCTCCAAAGGAAACACATCTGCATATAAACCAAAAGGAAATGCTGGCAGTAATGCATGCCATCGAGGCCTTTCGACAACAACTTCAGCAAGGCCATCTACTGATACGGACAGACAACACCACTGTGATGTGGTACATAAACAAGCAAGGAGGCACCCATTCCTACCCCCTTTGCAGACTGACAATGAATCTTTGGGAAAAATCACTGAGCCTAAACATACAGTTGCAATCCCAGTTTGTTCCAGGCAAAGACAATGTGCTGGCGGACAGCCTAAGCAGGAATTTCATAGATCCACACGAGTGGAGGTTACATCCGAAAATCTTCACACAACTCACCTTGACATGGGGCAGGCCAGAAGTAGACCTATTTGCCTCCCACCTCAACCATCATCTACAAAAATTCTGTTCAAGGACATACCATCCACAAGCTTGGAAAATAGACGCTCTTTCATTCAATTGGAACTTTCTAAAAATCTATGCATTCCCTCCTCTGCCACTGATGACCACAGTATTACTAAAGATCAAAGCAGAGAGGCCCAAGGGGATCCTAATAGCTCCAGACTGGCCAAGACAACACTGGTACCCACTACTACGGAGCATATGTCACAACAAAAAGTGGGCCCTTCCCCAATGGCCCCTACTTTTGACTCAACACAACTTCAAAACAGTGCATCCAAACCTTCAGACACTGCAGCTAACAGCCTGGGAGATCCCATGAATAACCTCAGTCTATCTCTCTCCAAGGAAGTTCAGCGGATATTAACAGAAGCTCGAAGACCATCCACCAGAAAGGTTTACTTAGCAAAATGGAAGAGATTCAGCATTTGGAATACCAGCAAGGGACATGATGCATCATTATTGAATACCCCACTCATTCTGGAATATTTGGCAGATATGCTACAGAATGGACTCTCATATTCTTCCATAAAGATACATGCTTCAGCTATCTCAGCTAGATATAACACTGATCCACCTGTGTTTTCACATCCTTTGTTAAGGCAATTCCTCAGGGGAATCAAGAACATTAAGCCACCAAGAAAGGCTCCAGTGCCAGCTTGGGACCTCAACTTTGTCCTAGAAAAACTGATTCTACCTCCCTTTGAGCCAGCAGCTTCAGTGGACTTACAATTTTTATCATGGAAGACAGCTTTCCTGTTGGCAATTAACTCAGCAAGAAGGGTTTCGGAACTACAGGCCCTAATGGCAACACCACCGTTCATAATCTTTCACAGAGACAGGGTTTCCTTAAGAACCAACCCTACTTTTATGCCAAAGGTGGTATCTAGGGTTTCTTTAAATCAAGCTATTCACCTGCCTACTTTCTTCCCCAATCCTGAGAGCAAAGGGGAAAGACTGTTGCATACCTTGGACATTCACAGACAACTTCGCTACTACCTGGACAGAACCAAGACCAGTAGGAAGTCTGATCAGCTTTTTGTAGCTTACGCCCCTGGAGTACAAGGAAAAGCAATTTCCAAACAGACTATTTCAAAATGGATTGGACATTACATCAGATTTTGTTATTCCTTCCATGGGAAGAATGTTCCAGACAATGTCAGACCACACTCCACCAGAGCTACAGCCACCTCTACAGCATTCTTAAGAGGGGTGCCTACAAAAGACATTCTAGAAGCTGCTACATGGAGCTCCGTGCATACATTCTCCAAACACTGCAATCTCCCTTTATATTCCAGATCCAGAGCAGGCTTTGCTTCGGCAGTCCTGCAGGGTTTGATTGCCACACCATCTCTTTCCTAGAGCATTCCTCCTCCCCAGCTAAGCTATGGTATTCAACCCATATGTTATGACTGCAGTTGCATTCTTGAAGGACATAGTACAGTTTTGTACCTACCATAAATGTAGATGTCCGATAGATATGCAACTGCAGTCGGATTTTCCCTCCCTCCATACCCCTCTATGCCTTGGGTCCACTCCTATCCCTGTTTCTCTTAGCTGGGGATATCTGTTATGGTGTATCTGTTTATTGCTTACTTATTTGTCTGGAATCCTGTTTGTCTTCCAATTTGATTACAGTCTTTTTTGGAGGGCACCTGGCATCTGGGGCAAGAAACACTGAAGAAAATGGCGTCGGCTGATGCTTATGTACTCCAGCCGCTCTGACGTCGGAGAGAAATGCGACATCAGCCAACGTCGGACCCAGACTTTGGAATCCGGCCGACCGAGGGCTGCCTGAGGCAGGACAACCCATATGTTATGACTGCAGTTGCATATCTATCGGACATCTACATTTATGGTAGGTACAAAACTGTACTTTTACACACTTGACTAATCCTGGTTTTCATGTAGTGCAACAAATCTTAACATAGACCAATAAAACTGTTGGGAGAAATATGTTGGTTAGCAGATGAAATCTCATAAGTGCATAGAACTACAAAAGTGTAAGTTTTAAAATTGTGGTAACAGACCGTGTGAGACCAGAAGTCAACACTGTGGAACAAAAAAGAAACAAGATAAAAGAAAATATTGAGGTAAGTAAGCAGGTGAGAACAGTAAGTGATGGAGCTGTACTATAAATCTGTAAGTGACAAAATACTGCATCAGTTGGTTTTTAGGGGGTGGCTGTGTTTTCGTGGCATGCTGTTACTCCTTTTCCCCTTCCCCCCTCACAGGCATCTTGTTCTACTCTAGTAAATTGCATCTGAATTCACTGTAGAGAAGGGCCGAATAATTGTGCTGGCCTTCTGGGATCAGATTCACATAATGGCTCTACTCCGGTTTCTGGAGATTGTTAAAAAGGCGTGGGGTCACAGTCATTATATGTTTATGGGCCCTTTGGTTAAAATGGGAGGAGCAAGGGTTTGAGGTTGATGTGCGTGCAGAACGGAGTTGTATGAAATAGTCATTTAGTATGAGCAGTAAGTAACTGTTGTGTTTTACTTGCAGCACTGGTGACCCTGACAGAGGATTGCGATGTAAACGGCGGCTCGCCAAAGAGGATCTTGACCTGTGAGTACTGTGCATACAAAGTTAAGCTCATTCTGCTGTTGGTTATAACCATACATTTTTTGCAGAGTCTTTAGTTTCAGAACTGCATGCATTGCGAGCCTGGACTGTTTTGTTGTGCTCCTTTACATCGGGCTACTCAGGCTCATGTTGCACAGTACTGTCAACTTGGTGTCCAGCAGATATAGCAAATGGTTGTTGGCCAGGACATCTGCCATTTGGTGTCTGGTTACAGGTTGTGTGCCAATTGTAAAGGGCTGTGAACTCAGACCATTTCTTTGTTTACCTGTCTGTCCTGTCTACATGACCTCTCCTTTCACAGCACTTATTGTACTGTCTGCTGTTTAACGTACTTCTCATTAGTCTTACCACATGGTACTGGCCGCTGTTTAACATATTTCAGTCTTACCACATGGTACTGGCTGCTGTTCAATGTACTTCTCATTAGTCTTAAAATGTTGTACTGGCCGCTGTTTAACGTACTTCTCAGTAGTCTTACCACATGGTACTGGCCGCTGTTTAACATACTTCTCATTAGTCTTACCACATGGTACTGGCCGCTGTTTAACGCACTTCTCAGTCTTACCACATGGTACTGGCCGCTGTTTAACGTACTTCTCATTAGTCTTACCACATGGTACTGGCCGCTGTTCAAAATACTCCTCAATAGTCTCACCACATGGTACTGGCTGCTGTTTTAACATACTTCTTAATAGTACCACATGGTACTGGCCACTGTTTAATGGACTTTTCATTAGTCTTACCACATGGTACTAGCTGTTGTTTAACATATTTCTCATTAGTCGTACCACATGGTACTGGCTGCTGTTTAGTGTACTTCTCATTAGTCTTCCCACATGGTACTGGCTGCTGTTTAACGTACTTCTCAGTCTTACCACATGGTACTGGCCGCTGTTTAATGTACTTCTCAATAGTCTTACCACATGGTACTAGCCGCTGTTTAGTGGACTTCTCATTAGTCGTACCACATGGTACTGGCCGCTGTTTAATGTACTTCTCAGTCTTACCACATGGTACTGGCTGCTGTTTAATGTACTTCTCATTAGTTTTACCACATGGTACTGGCCGCTGTTTAGTGGACTTCTCATTAGTCTTACCACATGGTACTGGCCGCTGTTTAACATACTTCTCATTAGTCTTACCACATGGTACTGGCCGCTTGTTTAATGGACTTCTCATTAGTCTAACCATATGGTACTGTCTGCAGTTTAACATTCTTCTCTGTCTTACCACATGGTACTGGCCGCTGTTTAACGTACTTCTCAGTCTTACCACTTGGTACTGGTCGCTGTTTAATGGGCTTCTCAGTCTTACCACATGGTACTGGCCGCTGTTTAACGTACTTCTCATTAGTCATACAACATGGGTACTGGCTGCTGTTTAACGTACTTCTCAGTCTTACCACATGGTTCATAGGTTCATAGGTTCATACTAGGCTATCTGCCCGAGGGCATTTACAAGCCTAGCCCATAGTTTTGTGGCTTACGCCACCCCTTTAGTATGGGGAACTATACCCATTATTTTGCTGTGCCTCTGTTGAGCAGTGACACTGAGGTAATCCCTGGGGTATATCTGCGATCTCCCATCCATTGGTCAAGATTTCTCTTGAACAAGGCCAGCGAGGTGCTCTGCCTCACATATACCGGGATTTTATTCCACAGCATAGGGAGTCTTTGGGTGATGAATCTATCCCTCCAGCACGTCCTATTAATAGCCGTGTCGAGGTTTAAGTCTCCGCCCTTGTGACTCTGACGGATCTAGATTTTTGAGGTGAAGCATATTCATCAAATCTGGGTTTGACATGGCCTTGTATGTTAGGCAAAGGTCACCTCTGAGCAAGCGGTGCGACTGAATAGAGCTGGAGTTCTTTCAGTCGGGCAGCATAGGACAGATGTTTGAGACCCTTTATCCTTTTGGTGAGGAACTTTTGTGGCCTCTCCAGCTGCTGCAAGTGTCGGGTCAGATACATTCCGAATGGGGCATTGTACTCAATCATTGGTCTGATGAGTGATGAGTATAGGGAGACTATGACCTCCCTTGATCTAGATGAGAATCCCTTCATGATAAGGTGGGCAATGTAGAAGGTCTTCCTAACTACTTTAGCTACATGGGTGTCGAATGACAGACTACTATCAACCTGGGTCCCCAGGTCCCTGATAACTTCTTCTGTGCTCAGTGGATTGCCACCTATTTGGTAGCTAGGGGTAACCTTGTTTTTTCCGAAGGGTATGACTATGCATTTTTTGGCATTTAACTTTAGGCCATGGTACTGGCCGCTGTTTAATGTACTTCTCATTAGTCTTACCACCATACCTCTCAACCTGGAAACTTCAAAAATCTTTACAAGGACCATGAAAAATAGGTACAAATCTGTACGCTGATTAACATACAATTTGCATACACAATTAAACAACCACGCCCACTCCAATGGAATTGTGGGATACCCAGTTTGAAATACAAACTGAAGAACAGAATCAAAATATAGCACCAGAGTCCCTCAGCAGCCATTCCAATGTCCCATTACCTGGCTATTTCACCCCATTTACCATAAACACTAATGTGTGCATACTGCTTTACTTCTACAATGATTATTTGGATTTTAGTTTTTTTACATTTTATAGCACAATGCGCAAACACTAATAGATATCTGCTAAACAAAACAATACTGTCTAACAATGAAAATAGACTTGGCATTAAAACTTCTCTGCCCTTGAAACTCATGTTCATTAAAAAAGCATTGAATCCCACACCACATCCAAAGAAAATGCATCTGGCCAGTAGTGGATAAAGATCACCTTTGGACTGTTTTCAAATCAGAGACCCCTTGCACTCAAAACAAGAAACATAAATGCGTTCTTTGTTGCACCTTCCTGACTTTTTATTAAATTGTATTCCTTGTATAATACAGCACACTTGTTAGACTTAAGTTAGAACGCATTTTAAATTCATTGTTTAAACATTTTTCCAGGAGGCAATGAAGCAAACTGCATGCACGAATAATGACAAAACTGCCCTATTCAAAATATTTCCATAATAACAGTCTACTTTATCACAGTAGTGTAAGTCATAGGCATGTTGCACAGCTTATTGCACTTATTTTCAGTTGGGGGAGGGGGGGCAAAAGGCCAAAAAACAGACATAATTTTAGACATTGCTTTTATAATTTTGGAAAGTTGCTTGCATAAAATGTGTTACCATCATACATTTCACTGCCAAGTCTTGAATTCAGAACCCTGTACACTCCATTAATATAACATACCATTAAGCTAAATCAGCAGTTGCCTGAAAGACAGGAAGACAAACTTAAATGGCTGTCATTTAGTGAATTCAGTTTTCACTTCTCCCCATAGTTCTCAATCTCTTAGCACAAAAATACATAAAGCCAATAATGGGGGAATACAGCCCCAAAATAGGGACACATTTCAAATACTGATCTTATAAACTTAGAAAATTGCTAGAATAAAAGGTTTTGTTTTACTGCTCCTGAAAACCAGAGATCTACTGAGGAACAGAACAAAAATGTGAGACATAAATTAATAAGTGATGGTGGCTATGGACTTTAGGCCAAATGTCTCCTTAAAAAGCAATGACACTTTGCTACTTGGACCACTAATTTTTAAACTGCTCAGACTAGATTCTTTCCCATTCTTTGCTTGTTGCCTCACCATTCAAAACGTCTAAGACCAAATCCCTCCATAGGACCCTCCTAACAGTCACCCCTACCCAACCATGTCAAGTCCATTGCAGTGACTTTGTTTTACATTACACCCTTTAGCTTTGGGAAGCTCTTCTTTGCAGCCTCAAAGAAACCATTCTCATAACCAAATGCCAGCCACAATTCAAGAATTACATATCCAAACACATTAAATGAAAGAACAATTATCTTGACCTTACTACACTAACAGCTTCAACCACATTGTATTAAAATAAAGTTTCCATTAAACATGCACCCTGACTAATGCATCTTGGCTCGCAGTACAGCTGCTTCACCATATTGATGATACATCTCCCATTTCCTTTCTTATTACACTAACTTCTGTTCCTGTCAGACTGCTTTTTCTCTTTTCATCTTTAGCTTTTGTCTTAACACAGACAATAAAATGTACATAAATATAGTATTGTAATCATTTACTTCTGTTGTACTTAAGAGACTGTAGAAATGTTATTTTGTAGAAGACTAACCACATTTTTAACTATAACATCTGTTGTAGTTTCTTTGCACATTATCTAACCTTCCTACTCCATTTGTCCCTGGATCAGCCAGTGAAATTTCCAGGGGAACAGCGCTGCTCTATTCCCCTTTATAGAAAAATAAAATATAATTTCTAGTGACTATCTTATACAATGAAGGGCATATTGTGCTTGGATGCAGAGCTTGCTATGATTAGTAAGGGTTTCATAACTTTTCAGTACAGCTTTGAATAGCTATTGACTGCCAAATAAACTATGACTTGCTCTATGAAGCTCTATATAAAAGAATCAGATGCAAATGTGCTCAAAAATTCATCCATTGAATGTAATAGATTCGGGAAGTCAGACAGCATATTGTTTCCATGCTCGTAGTAATGAACTCTACGTTTGTCCTCAATGTTAAAAAGAAGGAAGATCACAGGCAAATCATAGTTAACCTGGGCATGTACGTGAAAACATTTCACTGCTTAAAAAAATGCATTCTCAGTTTTTCTTTTTCATTTTAAATATCTAACATTAGGTAAAATTCATGGAAGCTAAGTAACACCTTGATTGCTTTGTTGTTTGTAAATGCCGAAAACAAGAAACTGGAAACAATACTTCACTGTTTTCATATTCTCTGTTATTCTTATATACCAAAATCACTTTGTTTCTTATTTTATTTTTACTTATTAGCCTCCATAATGGAAGACTGCCCCACACACACACACACACACACACACACACACACACACACATACCTACCTTAGCGCTCAGCAGGTAAAAGTGCATTTGCTGAAGTCCGATGAAGTAAATCCTGTGTTCTGCCCAAACAGCAGAAGTATATCTTAGATGCGTGTGGCTGGCTTAGTAAAATCTTCCTCCTGTGATAGAAATGGCAGTCCTCTGCCCGAATAGCAGAAAGTAAAGCAAATCCTGTGTTTGTAAATCCATCTTAGACTCGTGGTGACTCCTATTCAAACAGACATGCGGAATGCTGACGGAGCTGACGTCATCGCGCATGTGATGACGTCACCTCCGAAACCACGAAATTTTAAAAATAGATCTGAAAAATCAGAAATAATGGGGTGCCACTCGGGAATCGTGGCACCCCATTATTGGGACCCCAAAACTCGGTAAAAACCAAGTTATTCAGGACAGTTGAGAGGTATGCTTACCACATGGTACTGGCTGCTGTTTAACATACTTCTCAGATGTCCTTCAAGGATGCATCTGCAGTCATCACATATGGGTTGTCCTGCCTCAGGCAGCCCTTCGGTCGGCCTGATTCCAAAGTCTGGGTCCGGCGTCGGATGATGTCGCCCCTTCCCAGACGTCACCACGCCTGGGGTATAAAAGCGTCAGCCGACGCCATGTTCCTCAGTCTTTCTTGCCGCGTGGTGCCCGAAGCAGAAGCAATTCGCAAGTGCCGGTCGGCCAGCTCCTGTAATTTCGCTATCCGAAGACTTCAAAAGCTAAGTACCCCGTTGGTGACTCTTTCTTGCCTCAGCCGATGTCAGAAGAAGTTAATTGTTTAACTTGTGGGAAACAAATACCTCATAAGGATTTCCACTCTTATTGTCTTCCTTGCTTAGGCCCAGACCATGACGTCTCGGCCTGCTCTGCCTGCGCTTCTTTCAACCGACGCACTCTTAGACGTCAGTCGGAGTTCGCAGAAGAGTTTTTTGGGGATAGTTTTGCTTACAAAATGCCGTCGGAAACCCCGACATCGCATTTAATTAAGAAACGGAAAGACAAGGACCGACACGTGGCCTGCAGTTTCTGCTGAAACCGCGGCTAGGCCTACCGCGAGTGTCTCGGTCTCTGCTGATACAGAGTCCTTGGAACTTCCGAACCCTGAAATAATACAACCGACAGCCTCGGTCCCGGAGGCTCCTACCGAGTCGGTTACAGAATTGCCGTCCGAAACTGGTGTATTGGAATCTTCCGACACCATATCTTTAGATAAAACTACACCAGCACATGGTGCAGCCAGGCCTCCTGCATCCATGTCTATTAAGGCCTTCACCAGGGCTAAAGCTGCAAAACACTCTAAAACCATGCCTCCCAGAGTTATTCCTCAGGGACCTTCTTCTAGTTCACAGATTTTAACTTTAACTGAGGACCTGATCTCCTTAATTAGGGTCTCTCAGCCTCATCCGGACAGGGGCTCCCAATCCCCTCTAGACAAAAGGCCCAGGATGGATCCCCCGGATCCCCTTTCCTCAGAGGAGGCCTCTGTTGGCTCGGATCACTCAGACTACCAGGATAAGGCTTACTCGGCCTACGAGGATTCGGATGCAGAGGAATCTATTCCCTCAGCCTCCCCTCCTGAAGAGCTTTCCTTTGGGGAGACCTTTCACACTATGAGAGAGCATTTCAAATGGCAGGGCCAGGAATATTCTGATTCCAGGAAAAGACTAAGAACTTTTCTTCATTTACCTCAGCATAGACCTTTGGCTATTCCTCCTGTTTTAAATGTGATTGATGATGTATATTCTGACTCTAGTATGACCCCTGACACACTGCCTCCGGCCCCTGTTAAGCCTGATAGGTATTACAGGGTCCCGGACACACAATTTTCTTTTTAAGGCCCACTGCTGACCCTGAAACTATTTCACAGGGCCCTAAAGGGGTTGCAGCTGTTGCTACTAGGAACCCACTCCCCTCTGCAAAGGAGTCCAGGGCATTAGAGAGATGGGGTAAAAAAGTGTATACTTCTGCCACTCTTGCTATGAGGGCATTAAATTGTCAATTTCACATGATACAGTATCAAGAGTATTTGTTAGAAGAAATGCATAAAAAATTGTCTTCTTCTGAACCCCTTGACCGTAAATCCCTTCAGGATCTGGTACATAATTCCCAGCAGGTTAGCAACCATTTCTTGCAGTGTGGTTATGATGCATTGGAAGCTTCATGTAGGTCAGCAATGACAGGTGTTGTCATACGCAGGCATGCTTGGCTGAAGGAACAATCTCTGCCAGAACATGTTAAAGCTAAGCTTTTGGATGCTCCACTGGAAAAGCAAAAGTTATTTGGTTCCACTGCTCAAGACGTCCTAAAGAAATTTGAGGAAAAGGCAAAATCTGTACAAACAGTTAAAGATTTTCTTCAAGTCCAGCCACCTAGATTCAGCAGAAACTGGCCTTCCAAGAATTGGTCCTTTCCGGACACAGAAAGATTTCAAAGGGGCAGAAACAGGCGTGCCAGAGGTTGAGGCCAAGCTAGGGGCTCCTGCAGAGGCAGTCAATGGCAACCTCCAATCCAGACAGGCAGTTCAGGATCTGCAACTGCTGCACAAGGCCAAACTCAATGATTCTGCTTTGACTCCGCCAACCAGGGCTCAATTAGAAGCACCTTTGGGCGGAAAGCTTTCTTTATTCTCAAGAAATTGCCACAACATTACAAGAGACAAATGGACACTCCAAATAATAGACAACGGATACAGGTTCCATTTCCACACATTGCCAAAATGAAAAGGCATACCAGGTCTGCCACCAAAACAAAGGACAGAGGCTTTGAAACAAATCTCAAACTTACTTCAAATGAAAGCCATAAAAAGAGTTCCTATTTCAGAACAAGGCCAAGGATTTTACTCCAGACTATTCCTTGTTCCAAGAAAAGAGCATCAATGGAGACCTATTCTCGACTTGTCCGTACTGAATACTTATCTCATTGTGCCAAAATTCAAAATGCTGACTCTACAGCAACTCCTTCCCATGCTAGGCAAGGGGTCTTGGCTGGTTACTCTAGACCTCAAGGAGGCATACCTGCATGTCCCTGTCGGACAAAGTTGCAGAAGATATCTCAGATTTCTTGCAGGGTCAGAGCATTATCAATTCTCAGCATTGCCCTTTGGCTTATCTACTGCGCCCAGAGTATTCACGAAATGCTTGGCATCAGTAATAGCACACTGCAGACTCCAGGGGATTCAAATCTACCCATATCTGGACGACTGCCTTATACAAGCGAACAACCAACAAACTCTGATAAAGGACTTAAATTATGCCATCAATCTTCTACAGGCCTTGGGATATACAGTCAACATGCACAAATCAAGACTTGTTCCATCCCAAAGAATAACCTTTCTGGGTGCGGATCTAGATACAACCACCCAAATGGCTTATCTCACAGAAGAAAAACTAAGTCAACTACCGGATTACTTCAAGAATCTGACAAGACAAACTCAGCTGACTGCATGGAAAATCCTGCAGGCCCTGGGTTACATGGCATCCTGTATTCTTTTGATTCCACAAGCAAGGCTACATATGAGAAAGCTACAGTGGTATCTAAGGAGTTTATGGACTCAGCACAGTCACAGTTTGGAAACTTTAATCCCACTCATCCCATGCCTTCACAAGGAATTTCTGTGGTGGGCTCAGGCCAGCCAGTCCAACAGAGGGCTGCCCTTCACAAAGCCAAAAACCTCCCAAACTATTACAACAGACGCTTCAGACCTAGGTTGGGGAGCACACATGGAGGGCAGAGGTATCCAAGGACAGTGGTCACGAAAGGAGCTGCACATGCACATAAATCAAAAAGAAATGCTAGCAGTGATACATGCAATCGAGGCCTTCAAACTCTTTCTGCATCAAGGCCATCTACTAATAAGGACAGACAACACCACAGTTATGTGGTACATAAACAAGCAAGGAGGTACCCATTCTTACCCTCTGTGCAGGCTGGCAATGAATCTATGGGATCTTTCCTTGAAACTCAATATACAGCTACAAGCTCAGTTTGTGCCAGGGAAGGACAATATACTGGCAGACAGCTTAAGCAGAAATATCATGGATGCACACGAATGGATGCTGCACCCAGACATTTTCCAACAGATAACACAATTTTGGGGGAGCCCGGACATAGATCTATTTGCATCCCCCCACAATCACCAACTAAAGAAATTCTGTTCAAGGACATACCACCCACAAGCGTGGAAAGTGGACGCTCTCTCTTTCAGCTGGAGAAATCTGACCGTGTATGCATTCCCTCCTATTCCATTAATGACCAAGGTGTTACTGAAGATCAGGGCAGAGCAGCCAAAAGTGATCCTGTTAGCTCCGGACTGGCCAAGACAGCACTGGTACCCACTGCTAAGGAGCTTGTCACATACGAGGCCATGGCCTCTACCTCTATGGCCACTACTACTGACAGAGCACAGCTACAAAACTCTACATTCCAACCTGAAAACATTGCAGCTAACAGCCTGGAGAATACCTTGACTCCTCTTCAGGATAAGCTATCCCAGAGAGTAAAGAATATTCTTCTGGAAGCTTGCCGCCCTTCCACAAGGAAGGCATATTTAGCAAAATGGAAAAGATTTCTCATCTGGAAAACCACAAAGGGCCAAGATGCGACAATGATGAGCATGACACATATCCTGGAATATTTGGCAGAAATGTTCCTTACTCTTCCATTAAGATTCATGCTTCAGCAATTTCAGCAGAGTACAATACTGATCCTCCTGTCTTTTCTCATCCTCTCCTAAGACAGTTTCTAAGGGGAATCAAAAACATCAAACCTCCTAGGAAACCACCTCTACCTGCTTTGGACCTTAACTACGTGTTTGAAAAACTAACACTGCCTCCATTTGAGCCTGCAGCATCTGCAGATCTACAGTACCTCTCATGGAAGACTGCTTTCCTTCTGGCAATAACCTCAGCAAGAAGAGTTTCGGAATTGCAGGCCCTGATGGCAGTTCAGCCATTTATTATTTTCCATCAGGATAGAGTTTCATTAAGAACTAATCCTACTTTTATGCCAAAGGTGGTATCCAGGGTTTCATTGAATCAAGCTATTCACTTACTTACTTCTTCCCAAATCCACAAAACAAAGGGGAGAAACTGCTGCACACCCTGGACATTCACAGACAGTTGTGCTACTACTTGGGCAGAACTAAAGGTTTCAGAAAAACTGACCAGCTGCTGGTAGCATATGCTGCTGGTACTCAAGGAAAAGCAATTTCCAAACAGACAATTTCAAAATGGATAGGAAATTGCATCCGCTTTTGTTACTCATTTCATGGAAAGACTGTACCAGCTAACATTAGACCTCATTCTACGAGAGCCACAGCCACCTCCACAGCCTTCTTAAGAGGGGTGGCTACAAAAGACATTTTAGAAGCTGCCACATGGAGCTCCGTGCATACATTTGCCAAGCATTACAATTTACCTTTATATTCCAAATCCAGAGCAGGCTTTGCTTCGGCTGTCCTGCAGGGTATCTTAGCTACACCATCCTTTTCCTAGTACCTCCACCCCCAGATTGGCTATGGTATTCTACCCATATGTGATGACTGCAGATGCATCCTTGAATGACATAGTACAGTTTTGTACCTACCATAAATGTAGATGTCCGATAGGTATGCATCTGCAGTCAGGTTTACCCTCCCTCCTTCCCCTCTGTGGTACTCCTAGGGTGCTTACCTCTCTATTAGCTAGCTGGGGGATCTATTATGGTGTATTTGTTTATACATATATATATATATATATATATATATATATATATATATATATATATATATATATATATATATATATATATATATATATATAGTTTTGCAAATGTTTGGATTTTTTTACTGCATTTTTTCCAAATTTAGCCTTCCTAGAGGGCACCTGGGGCAAGAAAAACTGAGGAACATGGCGTCGGCTGACGCTTTTATACCCCAGGCGTGGTGACGTCGGGGAAGGGGCGACATCAGCTGACGCCGGACCCAGACTTTGGAATCCGGCCGACCGAAGGGCTGCCTGAGGCAGGACAACCCATATGTGATGACTGCAGATGCATACCTATCGGACATCTACATTTATGGTAGGTACAAAACTGTACTTTTTACCACATGGTACTGGCCGCTGCTCAACATACTCCTCATTAGTCTTACATGGTACTGGCCACTGTTTAACATACTTCTCAGTCTTACCACATCGTACTGGCCACTGTTTAATGTACTTCTCATTAGTCTTACCAAATGGTACTGGCTACTGTTTAACGTACTTCTCAGTCTTACCACATTGTACTGGCCGCTGTTTAATGTACTTCTCGGTCTTACCACATGGTACTGGCCGGTGTTTAAAGGGCTTCTCATTAGTCTTACCACATGGTACTGGCCACTGTTTAATGGGCTTCTCATTAGTCTTACCACATGGTACTGGCCGCTGTTTAATGGCTTCTCATTAGTCTTACCACATGGTACTGGCCGCTGTTTAATGTACTTCTCATTAGTCTTACCACATGGTACTAGCTATTGTTTAATATACCTCTCATTAGTCTTCCCACATGGTACTGGCCGCTGTTTAACGTACTTCTCATTAGTCTTACCACATGGTACTGGCCGCTTTTTAATGGACTTCTCAGTGTTACCACATGGTACTAGCCGCTTTTTAATGGACTTCTCAGTGTTACCACATGGTACTAGCCGCTGTTTAATGTACTTCTCAGTCTTACCACATGGTGTACTGTCTGCTGTTTGACATACTCATTCGTCTTACCACATGGTACTGGCCGCTGTTTAATGGGATTCTCATTAGTCTTACCTCATGGTACTGGCTGCTGTTTAATGTACTTCTCAGTCTTACCACATGGTACTGGCCGCTGTTTAATGGGATTCTCATTAGTCTTACCACATGGTACTGGCTGCTGTTTAATGTACTTCTCAGTCTTACCACATGGTACTGGCTGCTGTTTAATGGGCTTCTCATTAGTCTTACCACATGGTACTGGCCGCTGTTTAATTTACTTCTCATTAGTCTTACCACATGGTACTAGCCGCTGTTTAATGTACTTCTCAGTCTTACCACATGGTACTGTCTGCTGTTTGACATGCTCATTCGTCTTACCACATGGTACTGGCCACTGTTTAATGTAGTTCTGATTAGTCTTACCACATGGTACTGACCGCTGTTTAATGTGCTTCTCATTAGTTTCAGCACGTGCAAGTATTTCCTCCACTGAACATGTAGTTAGCATTGTGTATTACACATTTATATGCACCATATTATCACACTCTTTTTACACTGCATTTTTCTTGGCTGTCATTTATGGGGAAGAAAAAAACATTTTAGCAGGAAGGCAAGCTCTCCCTTAATTTTGTACGAACTGCACAGTCCTGCAACATGGAGGAAAGTGAAAAAAGTGAATAACTTTTGGGAGTGTAATAGAAACGGGGATAGAAGTCATCTTGTATGAGAAACATAAGTCAAGGATTTGCATCTCATGCATATGTGGAAGGACCAGATCTGAAGTAGGGACTTCATTTGTCAGCAACCTTTGGGTATCAGATCCGATCTCTGATCCGAGCCGGCAACTTATTTCACAGCTAATAGATCCGAGCTCCTAGCTCCTCCCCTTACCCATAACCCCCCTGCTGACCCTGACTGACCCCAGATCTAGTTTGCTGCGCTTAAACTCAGCAGCTAGGTTACAAGCTCCTGCTTAGATAAGTGATTTTGATTACTTATTTCTTATAAATCCCCTTAAAGTGTGTGTGGTTAGGTTCTTTAGCATTAAAAACCCTATATTTAATTATTTTTTGTGGTAATTTGTGTTCTCCTCCCCTCCCTTCGCTGGTTCGTAGTGTGTGTGTTCTTGTCAGTTGGGGCCTTGTGTGAGTGTGTTTTTTGTTTTGTAGTTAAAAAAAAAAAAAAAAAAAAAAAAAAAAAAAACATATGTCTGAGGCCCCAAAGTTGTTTTTTACCAAGTGTGGCCATAAGCTCTCACCGGCGGATGGCCACACTCATTGTGTCCGGTGCCTTGGGGTTGAATACCTATCTTCTGGTTGCGCGATTTGCGCTGCTTTCAACCCCAGGGCACTGAAGGACCGGAGGTCGAAGCTGATCCTGGCGGGACTTTTGCCCCCGGAATCTTCTTCGGCCTTCGGTACTTCTGTGGCCTCCTTCCTGGCGGCGGCCACTCCTGCCTTTCTCCCCCCGGCCGGGACTCAAACTCCCGCTTCTGCGCCGGAGGAGGGAGAGGCCAGGAAGGAAATGAAGAGGGAGAAGCACCACAAACGGAGGGCCGAGGCCTCTGCGTTGGCCCCTCCAGCTAAGTGGGCTTCTCCCTCTAGGTCTTCCAGGTCTAGGTCTCCTCCTTTTCTGACTCGGTCTCCATGCTTTTCACCGGGTCCCGAGGAGGGGGAGACCCAATCTCCGTCGAGGTCATCAAGGCGGCACTCCCGGCCTGCCTCGGTGGCCTCGTCGAGATCAACACGCAGCCTGTCGGAAGCCGATTTGGACCATGTGATGAGAAGGTTCATCCAGGCCCGAATGCAGATGGGAGTGCTCTTGCCTCCCCCCCTCTGGGGGGGAGCTCAACACCCTATTTTGCCCCAATAGCTCCTTCTCCGACCCGCTTCCTGGGTTCGGAGCATTTGGAGCTGGGCAGCGGCAGAGCCGGGGTCGGGTTGGCGCCGACATTATCTGGTACTTCGGCGCTGACTCTCCCCTCGAGCTTGCCGGATCCATCCTTGTCGGATCCGAGCTCTCTGAGCCGTGCTCTGTGCTTCGGATCCAGGGGGTTTAGTGTGCCTTCGGCTCCGTCCATGTCGGAACACACTGGCCTCTCGGATCCGTTGGTCTCTGTGCCAGCTCCGATCCGCCCTTTGGATCTGGGCGAGGGTCGACTCTCTGATCCCACTGATAGCAGCTCTCCCTCGGCATTCGAGGTGATGGAGAGGGCACTGTTGAGGGCATCCAGGCCCCCCGCTCCCTGCTATGGCTCCATCCCGCACTCCCTCTCATTTGAGTCGGCCTCAGGGACAGCCTGTTTTGCCATCTCGGGTCGTTCCACTGGAACAGGATGTTGCTGGTGAGTCCTCCTCGGACAGCCCTCCCCCCCGAGGATGTTCCTCACAAGCGGAAGTGTAAGAGGAGGCACGTGGACTCCCCTGAGTACTTAACAGAAGATACGAATTTGGATGACGGGGAAGGCTCCCCAAGATCACCTCCGAGGATGTCTCCTTCGGAGACATCGTGGAAATGCTTAGGATCAGGGGGGGTGGTCTGCCCCCAAGGCTTCCTCTGACGAATCCATGTTCCTGGAGGCGTTCGAAGCAGGCCCGTCTACCTCTTGGGTGTCCCCGACCCCCTGGTGGACCTAATTACCACCAGGACATGGAAGGAGCCGGACACTGTGGAGCCAGTTCCCAAACGCCCCGATAGGATTCAGAGCCCCCTTTGGAGAAGTCCCACTGGAGCAAGGGTTCCCCCGTAGATGCCATGTTGGTGGCGGCAGCCACCAAGAGGGAATTAGCTCAGGAGAGTCCCTCTGTGCATCCACCGAGCAAGGAGTCCCGCTCGATGGATCGCCTAGGGAACCAGGTCTTTAGTTCAGCGACCTTCTCAGTAAAGTCCCCGAACTACATGGCACATGTCATTAGGATGCAGCGTGACCTTATCAAAGAGTACGCTGCTCCCCCCCCCCCCCCCGGAGTCCATGTCAGCGGAAGACAAGCAGTTGTATTCCACTCACATGGCCACTCTAAGATCAATATCGAATACCTCTATGTGGCTTTTTTCCCATGCCACTGAGGGAGCTGCTAGAGCCAGCTGAGCAGGCCTAGTCATGAGACGTCAGGCCTGGCTCCGACACTGTGACTTCGCGGAACCCTTCAAAGCGTCATTTGCGAATGCCCCTTTTGATGGTTCTGCCTTATTTGGCAAGACCGTTCATGAGACTTTAGTCCAGAGCGAAAAGGACGGGAAGACTCTGTCTGCCGTCGGAGTCCTCTGCTCTGCTCTCCAGAGGTCCTTCTCCAAGAACCAAAAGGGACAGAAGAAGATGTGGTTCCGGAAATCGCAGCATTCCCAACCTGCTCCGGACAACCAGTCCTTCCGTGGCAGAGGAGGACTGGGAGGAAGCCGCTCTAGAGGCAGAGGGGGCCCGAAAAATTTTGGGTCCAGAGAATCCTTTTTCTGATCGGCCCACGCAGCAACCCTGAGGGGTGGCCCGACTGCTCCACTCTGGAGGCAGTCGGGCGTTTCTCGAAGCACCTGGCAGTTTGGGAGTCCATCACAACAGATCGCTGGGTGCTTCTCATCATATCCAGAGGTTACCACATTCCCCTGTATCACGTCCCCAAAATCAGAAACCTCCCCGATGTACCACCCGATCAGAGGGAGGTAGCAGCTGCAGAGATTCAGCAGCTCCTAGAAAAAAGAGCCATCCAACCCGTCCCTCCAGGCCAGTTCGGATTAGGGTTTTACTCCAGGTTCTTTTTGGTGCCAAAAAAGACGGGGGACTTAAGGCCAATCCTCGACCTTTCTTCCTTGAACCTGTTAGTAACCAAACAAAAATTCCAGATGGTCACCCTTCAATCCAACCTCCCCCTTCTGTGGGAGAACGACTGGATGTGCTGAGTAGACCTCAAGGGTGCGTACTACCACATTTGAATGGACAGACCATCCAGGAGGTTTCTCTGCTTCCGGCTGGGAGCCAGTCACTACCAGTTCAGGGTCCTTCCCTTTGGTCTCACCACAGCCCCCAGGGTGTTTACCAAAGTATTAGCAGTGATAGTGGCCCACCTGAGACTCTAGGGAATACAGGTTTTTCCATATCTGGATGACTGGCTCTTGACCGCCCCAACAAGGCATCTACTCTGCTCAGCTAGGGACTACTTACTTCGACTTGCCCCCCCCCCCCCCCCCAGCTGGGCATCACTATCAACATGGACAAGTCCTCTCTTGTGCCGACCCAGGTGATAAGAGTTCATAGGAGCCAAAGTAGACACAAGGTACCTTCTAGCATTCCTGACTGCGGAACGACTGCAAAGCCTTAGGCTTCATGTGCAGGCCATCCTCCAATTAGAAGCTCCACTGGCAGAGCTGGTCCTGAGGGCTCTAGGCTCCATGGCGACGGCAATCACTCTTCTGCCGTTGGCTCGTTTCAACATGAGGGTCCTGCAGTGGACCCTTCAAGTCCAGTGGTCCTTTCTACACCATCCCCTAAGCCATCCTATTCCCCTCAACAGGGCTTGCAGGAGGGCTCTTGTGGTGGCTCCACTCCCTGGACCTCCATACGGGACGTCCCTTCTCCACGCCTCTCCCCCTCGCCACAGTGGCCTCCCGGTCTGCTTTATGCGTATCCTCCTCTACCCCTGATGCTGAAACTCATACAGAAAGCCAGTCGGTTGGGGAGCAGAATGATCCTCATTGCCCCATTCTGACCTTGTCAAACGTGGTTCCCTTACCCTGTGGTCTCACCTGGTGAATCCTCCTTGGATTCTAAATCCCCCTATCGGATCTAATATCTCACCCACTAAGTCTCCCAACCCCGAATCTGGACAGCCTAAAGCTGACAGCTTGGCTGCTCCAGTTCCACTCCTAGTCAGGACTCCCGGTATCTCGTCCCCAGTTAAAGCCATACTAGTAGCTGCACACAAACCTTCCACTAGAAGGGTCTATCGCAGTAAGTGGAAGCGTTTCTCCATCTGGGCGGAGCATCATAATTTAGATCTCTTCACAGCACCGTTGCCGACTGTGTTGGAGTTCCTTACAGGTCTTTTTCATCAGGGGGCTAGCTGCTCAACGGTATTGGTACAACTAGCAGCTATTTCTCATTACCATGTGGGACATGAATCAGGGCCTTTGATCATGGCAAAATTGTGCAAAACCTTTCTCAAGGGTACTTTCTTGCTCAGACCCCCTATCAAAGACATTGTACCCCCTTGGGATTTATCACTTTTATGGGAAGATGGTGTAATGGTTAAGGTGTTTGCCTTACAAGCAGAAGGTGCAGGGTTTGATTCTCACATGGTGTAAATGGCTAGGCTTAAAATGGCCTGCAAAGGCAGTTAGCCTAGTAAAAGCCTATGAACCTATGAACTAGTCTTACAGGCCTTGACAGCTCCCCCTTTTGAACCTGCCACTTCGATTGATCTTAAGTACTTATCCTGGAAAGCGTCGTTCCTGGTCGCTATTACTTCAGCAAAAAGAGTTTCCGAGCTTCAGGCCCTTTGCGCAAAACCCCCGTACTTGGCCTTCCACCAGGATACAGTATATCTCCAGACCAATGCCTCATTTCTTCCTAAGGTGGCCTCAGAGGCTAATATCAATCAATCTATTAACCTGCTTGTCATCTTTCCTAAATACCAAAACAAAGGAGAATACAAATTGCATTTGTTAGATGTTCACAGACAACTGCGCTTCTACATTCATAGGACGGCTGGTCATAGACAATCTGACCAGTTGTTCATCTCCTTTGCCAAATTTAACTTAGGCAAATCTGTTTCTAAAGTCACTCTGTCACGATGCATATCACAGTGCATTCTCTTGGCCTACGAAAGTTCTGGAAGGCCCGCACCTCAGGCAGTACGTGCGCATTCTACTCGTTATATATCTGCCTCTGTTGCCTTTAGGTCTAGAGTGTCGTTGGATGATATTTGCTCTGCAGCTACTTGGTCCTCATCCCATACTTTTATCAACCATTATAAGCTGGATGTTATCTCCAGAGGGAGAGCATCCTTTGGCTCCGCAGTGCTCCGGAACATCCTTCCATGAAGGCCACCCAAGATCTAGGTAGCTGGGGACTCAAAGGTTGCTGACAAATGAAGTTCCTACTTCAGATTAAGAAGTTATGTGCTCACCATAACGTTCCATCTGAGTAGGTATCTTCATTTGTCTGCAACCACCCCCCCCTCCTTCCCCCTGACCTTCGGATTTTAGTTCTGGATGTCCCTTCCTCAGTTCCTTCGGGACGTATCTAGCCTGTTAGCTGCTTATATACGGGCAAACTCGATCTGAGGTCAGTCAGGGTTAGCAAGTGGGTAAGTGGAGGAGCTAGGAGCTCGGATCTATTAGCTGTGAAATAAGTTGCCGGCTCGGATCCGAGATCAGATCTGATACCCAAAGGTTGCAGACAAATGAAGATACCTACTCAGATGGAACGTTATGTTGAGTACATAACTTCTTATTATGCTTCATCATCTTTGCACTTGCTCGTTTGTAAGGAAACTTACATGACAATTTACTGCCTTTAGTCTCTGTCCACGTCTGCTTTTACATTAGAGCTCAATATCAGTCTCTGTTGCTTGTAGTCTCTGCCCACGTCTGTTTTACATTAGAACTTGATATCAGTTGCTGCTTCATTTCAACTGTTACGTGACCATTTACTGCTTGTAGTCTCCGCCCACATCTGTTTTACATTAGAGCTTGAGATCAGTCTGCTGCTTCATTTCAATTGTGACCATTTACTGCTTGTAGTCTCCGCCCACGTCTGCTTTACATTAGAACTTGATATCAGTCTGCTGCTTCATTTCAATTGTGACCATTTACTATTTGTAGTCTCCGATCACGTCTGCTTTACATTAGAACTTGATATCAGTCTGCTGCTTCGTTTCAACTGTTACATGACCATTTATTGCTTGTAGTCACCGCCCAAGTCTGCTGCTTTGTTTCAACTGTGACCATTTACTGCTTTTAGTCTCCGCCCACGTCTGCTTTACATTAGAACTTGATATCAGTCTGCTGCTTCGTTTCAACTGTTAAGTGACCATTTACTGCTTGTAG
Source organism: Protopterus annectens (assembly GCF_019279795.1). NCBI lineage: Eukaryota > Metazoa > Chordata > Ceratodontiformes > Protopteridae > Protopterus > Protopterus annectens. The sequence goes on from NC_056744.1 coordinate 1,822,550,588, forward strand.
TCTCCGCCCATGTGTGTTTTACATTAGAGCTTGATATCAGGCCGCTGCTTCGTTTCAACTGTGACCATTTACTGCTTGTAGTCTCCGCCCACGTCTACTTTACATTAGAACTTGATGTCAGTCTGCTGCTTCGTTTCAACTGTCAAGTGACCATTTACTGCTTGTAGTCTCCGACAACGTATGCTTTACATTAGAACTTGATATCAGTCTGCTGCTTCGTTTCAACTGTTATGTGACCATTTACTGCTTGTAGTCTCCGCCCACGTCTGTTTTACATTAGAACTTGACATCAGTCTGCTGCTTCGTTTCCACTGTTACGTGACCAATTACTGCTTGTAGTCTCTGCCCACTTCTGTTTTACATTAGAGCTTGATATCAGTCTGCTGCTTCATTTCAATTGTGACCATTTACTGCTTGAGGTCTCCGCCCACGTCTGCTTTACATTAGAACTTGGTATCAGTCTGCTGCTTCGTTTCAACTGTGACCATTTACTGCTTGTAGTCTCCGCCCACGTCTGCTTTACATTAGAACTTGATGTCAGTCTGCTGCTTCGTTTCAACTGTGACCATTTACTGCTTGTAGTCTCCGCCCACGTCTGTTTTACATTAGGACTTTATCAGTCTGCTGCTTCATTTCAACTGTTAAGTGACCATTTACTGCTTGTAGTCTCCGCCCACGTCTGTTTTACATTATAAGTTGATATCAGTCTGCTGCTTTGTTTCAACTGTTACATGACCATTTACTGCTTGTAGACTCCGCCCACATCTGTTTTACATTAGAGCTTGATATCAGTCTGCTGCTTCGTTTCAACTGTGACCATTTACTGCTTGTAGTCTCCACCCACATCTGTTTTACATTAGAACTTGATATCAGTCTGCTGCTTCGTTTCAACTGTGACCATTTACTGCTTGTAATCTTCGCCCAGGTCTGTTTTACATTACAACTTGATATCAGTTGCTGCTTCATTTCAACTGTTACGTGACCATTTACTGCTTGTAGTCTCCCCCCACGTCTGCTTTACATTAGAACTTGATATCAGTCTGCTGCTTCATTTCAACTGTGACCATTTACTGCTTGTAGTCTCCGCCCACGTCTGCTTTACATTAGAACTTGATATCAGTCTGCTGCTTCGTTTCAACTGTTAACTGACCATTTACTGCTTGTAGTCTCCACACATGTCTGTTTTACATTAGAACTTGATATCAGTTGCTGCTTCATTTCAACTGTTACGTGACCATTTACTGCTTGTAGTCTCCCCCCACGTCTGCTTTACATTAGAACTTGATATCAGTCTGCTGCTTCATTTCAACTGTGACCATTTACTGCTTGTAGTCTCCGCCCACGTCTGCTTTACATTAGAACCTGATATCAGTCTGCTGCTTCGTTTCAACTGTTAACTGACCATTTACTGCTTGTAGTCTCCACACATGTCTGTTTTACATTAGAACTTGATATCAGTTGCTGCTTCATTTCAACTGTTACGTGACCATTTACTGCTTGTAGTCTCCCCCCACGTCTGCTTTACATTAGAACTTGATATCAGTCTGCTGCTTCATTTCAACTGTGACCATTTACTGCTTGTAGTCTCCACCCATGTCTCTTTTACATTAGAAGTTGATATCAGTCTGCTGCTTTGTTTCAACTGTTACATGACCATTTACTGCTTGTAGTCTCCGCCCACATCTGTTTTACATTAGAACTTGATGTCAGTCTGCAGCTTCGTTTCAACTGTAACCATTTACTGCTTGTAGTCTCCGCCCACGTCTGCTTTACATTAGAACTTGATATCAGTCTGCCGCTTCGTTTCAACTGTTAACTGACCATTTACTGCTTGTAGTCTCCACACATGTCTGTTTTACATTAGAACTTGATATCAGTTGCTGCTTCATTTCAACTGTTACGTGACCATTTACTGCTTGTAGTCTCCAACCACGTCTGCTTTACATTAGAACTTGATATCAGTTGCTGCTTCATTTCAATTGTGACCATTTACTGCTTGTAGTCTCCGCCCACATCTGTTTTACATTAGAACTTGACATCAGTTGCTGCTTCATTTCAGCTGTGACCATTTACTGCTTGTAGTCTCCGCCCATGTCTGTTTTACATTATAAGTTGATATCAGTCTGCTGCTTTGGTTCAACTGTTACATGACCATTTACTGCTTGTAGACTCCGCCCACATCTGTTTTACATTAGAGCTTGATATCAGTCTGCTGCTTCGTTTCAACTGTGACCATTTACTGCTTGTAGTCTCCACCCACATCTGCTTTACATTAGAACTTGATATCAGTCTGCTGCTTCATTTCAACTGTGACCATTTACTGCTTGTAGTGTCCGTCCATGTCTGTTTTACATTAGAACTTGATATCAGTCTGCTGCTTCGTTTCAACTGTGACCAGTTACTGTTTGTAGTGTCCGCCCACGTCTGCTTTACATTAGAACTTGATATCAGTCTGCTGCTTCGTTTCAACTGAGACCTTTTACTGCTTGTAGTCTCCGCCCACGTCTGCTTTACATTAGAACTTGATATCAGTCTGCTGCTTTGCTTCAACTGTGACCATTTACTGCTTGTAGTCTCCGCCCACGTCTGCTTTACATTAGAACTTGATATCAGTCTGCTGCTTCGTTTCAACTGTGACCATTTACTGCTTGTAGTCTCCGCCTACGTCTGCTTTACATTAGAACTTTATCAGTCTGCTGCTTCGTTTCAACTGTGACCATTTACTGCTTGTAGTCTCCGCCACGCCTGCTTTACATTAGAACTTTATCAGTCTGCTGCTTCGTTTCAACTGTGACCATTTACTGCTTGTAGTCTCTGCCCACGTCTGCTTTACATTAGAACTTTATCAGTCTGCTGCTTCGTTTCAACTGTGACCATTTACTGCTTGTAGTCTCTGCCCACGTCTGCTTTACATTAGAACTTTCTCAGTCTGCTGCTTCGTTTCAACTGTGACCATTTACTGCTTGTAGTCTCTGCCCACGTCTGCTTTACATTAGAACTTTATCAGTCTGCTGCTTCGTTTCAACTGTGACCATTTACTGCTTGTAGTCTCCACCCACGTCTGCTTTACATTAGAACTTGATATCAGTCTGCTGCTTTGTTTCAACTGTGACCATTTACTGCTTGTAGTCTCCACACATGTCTGTTTTACATTAGAACTTGATATCAGTTGCTGCTTCATTTCAACTGTTACGTGACCATTTACTGCTTGTAGTCTCCCCCCACGTCTGCTTTACATTAGAACTTGATATCAGTCTGCTGCTTCATTTCAACTGTGACCATTTACTGCTTGTAGTCTCCGCCCACGTCTGCTTTACATTAGAACTTGATATCAGTCTGCTGCTTCGTTTCAACTGTGACCATTTACTGCTTGTAGTCTCCACCCGTGTCTCTTTTACATTAGAAGTTGATATCAGTCTGCTGCTTTGTTTCAACTGTTACATGACCATTTACTGCTTGTAGTCTCCGCCCACATCTGTTTTACATTAGAACTTGATGTCAGTCTGCAGCTTCGTTTCAACTGTAACCATTTACTGCTTGTAGTCTCCGCCCACGTCTGCTTTACATTAGAAGTTGATATCAGTCTGCTGCTTCGTTTCAACTGTTAACTGACCATTTACTGCTTGTAGTCTCCACACATGTCTGTTTTACATTAGAACTTGATATCAGTTGCTGCTTCATTTCAACTGTTACGTGACCATTTACTGCTTGTAGTCTCCAACCACGTCTGCTTTACATTAGAACTTGACATCAGTTGCTGCTTCATTTCAGCTGTGACCATTTACTGCTTGTAGTCTCCGCCCACGTCTGTTTTACATTAGAACTTTATCAGTTTGCTGCTTCATTTCAACTGTTAAGTGACCATTTACTGCTTGTAGTCTCAGCCCATGTCTGTTTTACATTATAAGTTGATATCAGTCTGCTGCTTTGGTTCAACTGTTACATGACCATTTACTGCTTGTAGACTTCGCCCACATCTGTTTTACATTAGAGCTTGATATCAGTCTGCTGCTTCGTTTCAACTGTGACCATTTACTGCTTGTAGTCTCCACCCACATCTGCTTTACATTAGAACTTGATATCAGTCTGCTGCTTCATTTCAACTGTGACCATTTACTGCTTGTAGTGTCCGTCCATGTCTGTTTTACATTAGAACTTGATATCAGTCTGCTGCTTCGTTTCAACTTTGACCATTTACTGCTTGTAGTGTCCGTCCATGTCTGTTTTACATTAGAACTTGATATCAGTCTGCTGCTTCGTTTCAACTGTGACCATTTACTGTTTGTAGTGTCCGCCCACGTCTGCTTTACATTAGAACTTGATATCAGTCTGCTGCTTCGTTTCAACTGTGACCTTTTACTGCTTGTAGTCACCGCCCACGTCTGCTTTACATTAGAACTTGATATCAGTCTGCTGCTTTGCTTCAACTGTGACCATTTACTGCTTGTAGTCTCCGCCCACGTCTGCTTTACATTAGAACTTGATATCAGTCTGCTGCTTCGTTTCAACTGTGACCATTTACTGCTTGTAGTCTCCGCCCACGTCTGCTTTACATTAGAACTTTATCAGTCTGCTGCTTCGTTTCAACTGTGACCATTTACTGCTTGTAGTCTCCGCCCACGTCTGCTTTACATTAGAACTTTATCAGTCTGCTGCTTCGTTTCAACTGTGACCATTTACTGCTTGTAGTCTCTGCCCACGTCTGCTTTACATTAGAACTTTCTCAGTCTGCTGCTTCGTTTCAACTGTGACCATTTACTGCTTGTAGTCTCTGCCCACGTCTGCTTTACATTAGAACTTTATCAGTCTGCTGCTTCGTTTCAACTGTGACCATTTACTGCTTGTAGTCTCCACCCATGTCTGCTTTACATTAGAACTTGATATCAGTCTGCTGCTTCGTTTCAACTGTGACCATTTACTGCTTGTAGTCTCCGCCCACGTCTGCTTTACATTAGAACTTGATATCAGTCTGCTGCTTTGTTTCAACTGTGACCATTTACTGCTTGTAGTCTCCGCCACGCCTGCTTTACATTAGAACTTGATATCAGTCTGCTGCTTTGTTTCAACTGTGACCATTTACTGCTTGTAGTCTCCGCACGTCTGCTTTACATTAGAACTTGATATCAGTCTGCTGCTTCGTTTCAACTGTGACCATTTACTGCTTGTAGTCTCCGCCCACGTCTGCTTTACATTAGAACTTGATATCAGTCTGCTGCTTCGTTTCAACTGTGACCATTTACTGCTTGTAGTCTCCGCCCACGTCTGTCCTTCAAGGATGCATCTGCAGTCCTTACAAATGGGTTGTCCTGTCGTCAGGCAGCCCTTCGGTCGGCCGGATTCCAAAGTCTGGGTCTGGCTTCGGCTGGTGTCGCACTCACCCGACGTCATCTCTGCTGGTCTTCGGGTATAAAGGCATCAGCTGGCGCCATTTTCCTCAGTCTTTCTTGCCGCGTGGCGCCCGAAGCAGAAGCTGTTCGCAAGTGCCGGTCGGTCAGATCCAGAGATTACTACCGAATACTACTTCGAAGACTTCAAAAAAGCTAAGTACCCCGTTGCCCCGTTGGGGACTCTTTCTTGCCTCAGCCGATGTCAGAAAAAGTAAACAACTGATCTGAAGTAGGAGATTCATTTGTCTGCAACCTGTGGGTTATGGATCCGAGATCGGATCCGAACCGGCATGGTTTCCAGCTATGGATCCAAGCTCTCAGCTCCTCCCCTCACCCATAATGCCCTGCTCTACCCTCATGACCTCAGATCTCGTTTGCCGCGCTGGTGACTGGATATTGGTATTCATAGCTCTCAGCTAAGTGCTTATTTCTTACTGTTTAAACAAAAAAACTTTGAATTTTTTTTTGTGCTTTTGTGTGAAAGTTTAGGTTTTCCCTTTGATAGTTGTATTTAGAGTTTCAATAAGTATTTTTTTTCCCTCCCCTCGCTGTTGGCGTAGAGTGTGTGTGTTGGGCCTGTGTGTCTGTTAGTTTTTAGTTACTTTCTTTAGTAGCTTTAGTAGCTTTTTAGATTTGATGGCTGATCAGCCCAAATCTATCTTTTCTAAATGCACCGAGTGTGGCAATAAGCTGTCACCGGCTGATGGCCACACTCGGTGTGTTAGGTGCCTGGGGGTTGAACACCTCACATCTGGATGCTCCATTTGTGCAGGGTTCAACCCCAGGGCACTTAAGGAGCGGAGGTCCAAGCTTGTCTTGGCGGGCCTTTTGCCGCCTGACTCGGCTCCGGCCTCCGCTCCTTCGGGAAAAACCGTGGATCCGGTTATTCCCTCTGTGGCACCCCCTCCTGCTCCTGGGACTCAACCTCCCGTTTCTGGAGAGGAGAGGGATGCTAGGAAAAAGGACCGGAGGGAGAAGCACCACAAGCGGCGGGCCGAGACCTCTGTTTCGGCCCCGCCAGCCAAGCGGGCTTCTCCCCCGGCTCCGTTGTCGGCTCGGTCTCCTCCTTCTCGGCTCCGGTCCCCTGTGTGCTTTTCACCGGGCCCTGAGGAGGAGGAGACCCGATCTCCGTCGAGGCTATCGAGGAGGCTCTCCAGGCCTACCTCGGTAGCCTCGTCGAGATCTACATATAGCCTTTCAGATGCTGATCTGGACCGGATGATGAGAAGATTCATCCAGGCCCAGATGCAGATGGGAGTGCTCTTGCCTCCCCCCCCTCTGGGGGGGAGCTCAACACCCTTTTTTAAGCCTATTGCTCCTTCTCCGACCCGCTATCCGGGTTTGGAGCAGCTGGAGCCGAGCAGCTTCGGAGCGGGGGGTGGGTCGGCGCCGATAGTACTTGGTACTTCGGATCCGACCCTGCCCTCGAGTGCGTCGGATCCGACCTCTCGGAGCCTGGATCCGAGCCTCGGATCCGGGGGGATCAGTGCTCCTTCGGCGCCGTCTGTGTCGGAGCGCACTGTCGCCGGATCCGGCGCGCCGGCTCCGGTCCACTCTTCGGATCCGAGGGGAGCCGATTGTCGGATCCTTTGGTCGAGGTCGGCTCCCCTTCGGCTTTTGATGTAGTGGAGAGGGCTCTGTTGAGGGTCTCCGGACCCCCGGCACTTGTTCAGGCTCCGTCCCGCGCTCCCTCTGCACTGGGCCTGGCTTCCACCATCCGGCCCCTGGGACAGCCCGCTTCTGTGCCCCAAGTTGCTCCTATGGAACAAATTGCTGCTTGTGAGGACTCCTCTGACAGCCCCCCAGAGGATGTCCCTCGCAAGCATACGTGCAAAAGGAGGCACATTGACTCCCCCGAGTCTCTCACAGAAGACACGGACTTGGAGGAAGGGGAAGGCTTCCCACGGTCACCCCCCGAGGATGTCTCCTTTGGAGACATCATGGAAATGCTCCGTATAAGGGGGTGTGGTCTGCCCCCAAGTCTTCCTCGGACGAGTCCGTGTTCTTGGAGGCATTTGAAGCGGGCCCGTCTACCTCTTGGGTGTCCCCCCCTGCCGACCCCCTGGTGGACCTTATTACCACCAGGGCGTGGAAGGAACCGGACACCGTGGAGCCAATACCCAAAAGACCAGATAGGATCCTTAGTCCGCCATCCGACCGGGCCCATTGGAGTAAGGGGCCTCCGGTAGATGCCATGTTGACGGCGGCGGCCACCAAGAGGGAACTGGCTCAGGAGAGTCCCTCAGTCCACCCCCCGAGCAAGGAGTCTCGGATGATGGACCGCTTGGGGAAGCGGATGTTTAGTTCAGCGACCTTCTCAGTAAGGGCGCTGAACTATTTGGCACATGTCATTAGGATGCAGCGAGATCTTATTAAAGAATACGCTGCATCCCCCCCTGAGTCCATTTCGGAGGAGGACAGGGTTCTGCACTCCACCCGTATGGCCACTCTTAGGTCAGTTACTAATACTTCTATGCGGCTACTCTCCCATGCAACGGAAGGCGGCGCTAGAGCTGCGGGGACAGGACTGGTCACTAGACGTCAGGCCTGGCTCCGTCACTGCGATTTTTCTGAGCCCTTCAAAGCGTCGTTTGCGAACGCCCCCTTTGATGGTTCTGCTCTGTTTGGCAAAACCGTTCGAGACGTTGACCCAGAGCGAAAAGGACGGGAAGACGCTGTCTGCCGTCGGAATCCGCTTCTCTGCACCCCAGAGGCCCTACTCTAGGAACCAAAAGGGTCAGAAGAAGATGTGGTTCGAAGTCGCAGCAGTCCCAGCCTGCTCCGGACAACCAGTCCTTCCGTGGCAGAGGAGGACAGGGAGGACGCCGCCCTAGAGGCAGAGGGGCTCCCAGAAACTTCGGGTCCAGGGAACCTTTCTCTGAACGGCCCGCGCAGCAACCCTGAGGGGTTGCCCGACTGTTCCACTCTGGAGGCAGTCGGGGGACGTTTTTCGGGGCACCTAGCGGCATGGGAGTCCATAACATCGGACCGCTGGGTTCTCCAAATCATATCCAGAGGATATCGCATTCCTTTCCTTCACCTTCCAAAGTTGAAGTCTTTCCCAGACGTCCCACCCGGTCAACGGGAGGCCGCTTTGGCAGAAATTGGCCATCTGCTAAAGAAAAGAGCCATCCAGCCCGTTCCCCCAGACCAGATCGGATCAGGGTTCTACTCCAGATTCTTTTTAGTGCCAAAGAAGACGGGGGAACTAAGACCAATCCTAGACCTCTCTCTCTTGAATCTGGCAGTCCCCAAAGAAAAATTCCGAATGGTCACTCTGCAATCTATTCTCCCCCTTCTGGGAGAAAGTCACTGGATGTGCTCGATAGACCTCAAGGACGCGTACTACCACATCCTGATGGACAGGCGCTCCAGGAGGTTTCTCCGCTTCCGGCTGGGAGCCAGTCACTACCAGTTCCGGGTCCTTCCCTTTGGTCTCACCACAGCCCCCAGGGTGTTCACCAAAGTATTAGCAGTGGTAGCGGCCCACCTGAGGCTTCAGGGGGTGCAGGTCTTTCCATACCTGGACGACTGGCTTCTTACCGCCCCAACAAGGCATCTACTTCTATTGGCGCGAGACTCCTTTCTCCATCTTGCTCCTTTTCTGGGCATCACAATAAATACAAAGAAATCCAACCTGGCGCCCACACAGCTCTTAGATTTCATAGGGGCCAGGCTAGACACAAGGAGTTTACGAGCCTTCCTCACTGCGGACAGAGTTCAAAATCTGCAGCTCCAGGTGCGGGCCATCCTCCATTCAAGTTCTGTTCCTGCGGAGTTGGTCCTGAGGGCTCTAGGGTCCATGGCATCGGCTATAGCTCTTCTTCCTCTTGCCAGGCTCAATATGCGCATTCTACAGTGGACGCTCTTAGTACAGTGGTCGTACCTTGCTCTCCCCATGCATCATCCCATAGCGATCAGCAAGGCTTGCAAACGGTCCCTCTTGTGGTGGCTCCACTCCCCGGATCTCCACAAAGGCTGCCCATTTTGTGCTTCTCCCCCTCTCGCCACGGTGACCACGGACGCCTCCCGCCTCGGGTGGGGGGGGGCACTTTGCGGGCCGGACCGTCCAAGGCACGTGGGACGATTCAGAGACCTTACTGCATATCAATGTTCTAGAGATGAGAGCAGTGCTTTTAGCGTTGCTAGCACTTCAGGACTTTCTTCCCTCGGGAACAATTGCGATTCAATCGGACAACATGTCTGTTGTCTGGTACATCAACAAACAAGGGGGGACAAGGTCTTACCCTCTTTGTCGAGAAGCCATGAGAGTTTGGGAATGGGCAATCTCCACCAACCGCTTTCTAATAGCAACGCACATTCCGGGTCGGTCCAACATCCTAGCGGACAAGCTCAGTCGCACCATTCTGACCCCTTACGAGTGGTCTCTCAATTGTCTAGTAGCGGAACACATATTCGCACGGTGGGGAACCCCTTCATGCGATCTTTTTGCCTCTCCCTCAAACACCAAGTGCGACAGTTTTTTCGCTCTGATACCTCCTCCCGGAGGTACCCCAAGAGACGCTCTGGTGCATGCTTGGCCACCCGGTCTTCTGTATGCTTATCCACCCTTGCCTCTGATGCTCCAAGTTCTTCAGAAAGCCTCTCGGGTGGGTTGCCGAATGATTCTCATTGCTCCGTTTTGGCCTCGACAGATCTGGTTCCCCTTCCTAAGGTCTCACTCGGTGAATCCTCCTTGGATTCTAGATCCCATCCCGGATCTGATATCCCATCCATCCTGCATTCCTCCTCCGAATCTGGACAACCTGAAGCTGACCGCTTGGCTGCTCCAGTTCCACTCTTGATTAGGACTCCCGGTATTTCGTCACCGGTTAAGGAAATTTTGGTGGCAGCCCATAAACCATCCACTAGAAAGGTTTACCGAAGCAAGTGGAAACGTTTTTCTTTGTGGGCGGAGCGGCAAGGCCTGAATCCCTTCACGGTCCCTCTTCCTTTGGTGCTTGACTTTCTAACTACTCTCTTTAACGATGGTGCCAGCAGTTCCACAGTCAAAGTCCAACTGGCGGCAATTTCTCATTATCACATTGGTCATGACTCTAATCCTCTTATGTCAGCCAAATTGTGTAAAATTTTTCTTAAAGGTACTTTTCTTCTCAGGCCCCCTATAAAACAAGCAGTTCCCCCTTGGGACCTCTCTCTGATCTTACAGGCCTTGACCGCCCCTCCTTTCGTGCCAGCGGCTACGGTGGATCACAAATTCTTGTCCTACAAGACAGCCTTTTTGGTAGCCATTACATCGGCTAAGAGAGTTTCTGAGCTTCAAGCATTATCAGCTAAACCTCCTTACTTGGTATTCCATCTGGACCGTGTCTATCTCAGGACCAACCCGTCCTTTCTTCCTAAAGTCGCTTCTGAAGCAAACATCAATCAGTCCATTAACCTGCCTGTTTTCTTCCCTAAATATGGAAACAAAGGTGAATATAAGCTACATTCATTAGATGTTCACAGGCAACTTAGATTTTATTTACACAGGATGGCTGGTCATAGGCAATCCGACCAGTTGTTTATTTCCTTTGCAAAATTCAATTTGGGCAAGCCAATTTCCAAAGTTTCTCTGTCCCGCTGGATTTCACAGTGCATCTTATCGGCTTATCAAGCTTCAGGAAGGCCCGCACCGGAGGGTGTTCATGCCCATTCAACCCGGTCAGTATCTACCTCGGCAGCCTTCAAGGCTAGGATTCCTCTAGATGATATTTGTGCAGCAGCCACGTGGGCTTCATCTCATACCTTCATTTCCCACTATAAGTTGGATCTTGCATCTAGGGGTAGAGCATCCTTTGGCTCCGCGGTGCTCCGGAATATCCTTCCATGATGGCCGCCCAAGATTCAGGTAGCTGGGGACTCTGTCCCACAGGTTGCAGACAAATGAATCTCCTACTTCAGATTTAGAAGTTATGTACTCACCATAACGTTCCATCTGAGTAGGTGTATTCATTTGTCTGCAACCATCCCGCCCTCCTATCCCCCTGGCCTTTCAGTTTCCTGCATATTATCTGTTACCCTTTCAGGGTGTTGTTGCTTTGGCAAACTCGATCTGAGGTCATGAGGGTAGAGCAGGGCATTATGGGTGAGGGGAGGAGCTGAGAGCTTGGATCCATAGCTGGAAACCATGCCGGTTCGGATCCGATCTCGGATCCATAACCCACAGGTTGCAGACAAATGAATACACCTACTCAGATGGAACGTTATGGTGAGTACATAACTTCTAATTTAACTTGTGGGAAACAAATACCTCATAAAGATTTCCACTCTTACTGTTTACCTTGTTTAGGCCCTGACCACGACGTAGCAGCTTGTTCAGCCTGTGCCTCCTTCAACCGACGAACACTTAGGCGTCGGTCGGAGTTTGCTGAACAGTTTTTCGGTTCAGATTTTGCGTACATTATGCCGTCGGATCCTCCGACTACACAAATTGTTAAGAAACGCAAGGAGAAGGACCGACACTCGCGGTCCGCGGTTTCGGCCGAAACCACGGTTAAGCAAACCGCGAGTGTCTCTGTTTCGGCCGAAACCGAGAAAACGGTTCAATCCTCAGCCGAATCCATGACTACTACCGAGGCCCCTTCTACTCTAGTTGAATCGGCCACTGAAGTTTTACCTACCAATGTGGGTTCCCTAGAATTATCGGATACCATCCCTTTGGATGTTTCTACTCCAGCACGTGGTGCTGGTAGGCCTCCTGCAGCCATGTCTATAAAGGCCTTTGCCAGGGCTAAAGCATCCAAATTGTTTAAGTCTGTACCTGTTAAGCCACCCTCTCACAGGCCCAGCTCTAGTTCCCAAATGCTTACTCTGGCAGAGGATCTCATCTCTTTAATAAGAGGATCCCAATCTCACCCAGACAGGGCCTCTCAACCTCCAGAAAAAAGACCCAGAGCAGAACACCCTGAGACAGTACCCTCAGATGACTCTTCTGATGATTCAGATGATACAGACCATCCTGAGGCTCCTTATTCTACATATGAAGATTCCGATGCGGAAGAATCTATTCCTCCTGCCTCTCCACCAGAGGAATTTTCCTTTGGGGAAACCTTACATGCCATGAGAGAACAATTCCAATGGCAAGGACAAGATTTCTCAGATTCAAGAAAAAGGCTTAGGACCTTTTTACATTTACCTCAACATAGGCCTTTAGCTATACCTCCAGTTCTCCCTGTAGTGGATGATGCTTTTAATGATGTTTGCACTGCTCCAGATACCTTACCTCCAGCCCCTACCAAACCCGATAGGTTTTACAGGGTTCCGGACACTTATTACCACTTATACAAGGCTCCGCACGCAGACCCTGAGACTATTTCCCAGGGACCTAAGGCAGTAGCTGCGACCTCAGCAAAAAACCCCCTCCCTTCTGATAGGGAATCCAGGTCATTAGAGAGATGGGGTAAAAAAGTATACACCTCTGCTACTCTCTCAGCTAGAGCTTTGAATTGTCAGTTTCATATGATCCAATACCAAGAGTTTATGCTAGTTCAGTTAACTACGAAACTGTCTTCTGATGATTTTGTAGATAAGAAATATGTTCTAGAAATGGTTAATAACATACAGCAGGTTAGTAACCACTCTTTAAAATGTGGCTATGATGCACTGGAGGCTTCATTTAGATCAGCCATGACTGGTACAGTTATAAGAAGGCATGCATGGCTGAAAGAACAGGCCTTACCGGATCATGTTAAAACAAAGCTTCTAGATGCTCCTATGGATAAAGCCAGTCTATTTGGTTCCTCTGCCCAACAAGTAATGAAGAAAATGGAAGAGAAGGCAAAATCTGTACAAACAGTTAAAGATTTCTTACAGGTCCAGCCTCCAAGGTTTAGCAGGAACTGGCCATCCAAACATTGGTCCTTTCCAGACTCCTCTAAATCTCAGAGAGGCAGGGTTAGACGCCCCAGAGGCAGAAATCAATCCAGAGGAGGTGCCTATAGGGGACGTCACTGGCAAGGCAATAACCAACGAGGCACAGAGTCTACCACCGCCTCTACAACACAATTACAATGACTTGATTCTGACACCGCCCACCAGGGAACAGATTGCAGCACCCTTAGGCGGAAAACTAGCCTTATTTTCAAAGAACTGGCACCATATCACAAGAGACAAGTGGATTTTGCAAATTATAGATCAAGGCTACAGGTTTCATTTCCACACCTTACCAGTAAAAAGAGGAATGCCAAACCTACCACCAAATCAAAAGACAGAAGCTCTAAGACAAATAACTCAATTGACAAAAATGAGAGCTGTAGAAAGGGTACCACCCACAGAAAAGGGAAAGGGTTTTTACTCCAGACTCTTCTTAGTACCAAGAAAAGAAAACAGTTGGAGACCTATTCTCGACCTGTCCGCTTTGAACACATTCATCATTGTTCCAAAATTCAAAATGCTGACCCTACAGCAACTTCTTCCCATGCTGGGCAAGGAGTGTTGGCTGGTCACTCTAGATCTCAAGGAGGCATACCTGCACGTCCCCATACGACCAAATTGCAGAAGATACCTCAGATTTCTTGCAGGATCAGAGCATTATCAATTCTCAGCATTGCCCTTTGGCTTATCTACTGCGCCCAGAGTATTCACGAAATGCCTGGCATCAGTAATCGCTCATTGCAGGCTTCAGGGAATCCAAATCTATCCATACCTGGACGACTGCCTGATACAAGCGGACAACCAACACAAGCTGACTCAAGACTTACAAAGGGTCATTTGCTTACTTCAAGCCCTGGGATACACAGTCAACCTAAAAAAGTCAAGACTGATACCATCCCAAACAAGAACCTTCTTGGGTGCAAAATTGGACACAGTACAACAGATGGCATTCTTAACAGGGGAAAAGCAAGAGCAACTACCTCTTTACTTCATGGCATTAACGAAGCAAGACAAACTAACAGCAAGGAAAGTACTGCAGGCCCTGGGCTTCATGGCCTCCTGCATAATACTGGTCCCTCATGCCAGACTGCATATGAGAAAGCTACAGTGGTACCTGAAGAATTTATGGTCTCAACACAAGCACAGCTTAGAAACCGAAATACCACTAATCCCATGCCTGAAGCAAGAATTCCTATGGTGGGCTCAGGCATGCCAGTTAAATCCAGGCTTATCCTTCCACAGCAAACAAGCAAGCCAAACCATCACAACGGACGCCTCAGACCTCGGTTGGGGAGCTCACATGCTGGACCACTGCATTCAAGGCTTATGGACTCCAGATCAACTACACCTGCACATAAATCAAAAAGAAATGCTGGCAGTAAAACTAGCAATCCAGAATTTCAGACCATACCTCAAAGAAAGGCCAATTGAGGATAAGGACAGACAATACCACTGTCATGTGGTACATCAACAAACAGGGAGGCACTCATTCTTACCCCCTATGCCGAATGACTCTGGACCTATGGGACATGGCTCTGAGCTACAACATTCAGTTACAGGCTATATTTGTACCAGGAAAAGAAAACATCCTAGCAGACATGTTAAGCAGAACTACCTTGGATGCTCACGAATGGATGCTACACCCGAACATCTTCAAGACCATCACAAAGAAATGGGGGATGCCACAAATAGACCTATTCGCATCACCGCTCAATCACCAACTCAAGAAATTCTGCACAAGGATATACCACCCACTTGCTTGGAAGGTGGACTCTCTATCCTTCAGTTGGAAAGACCTGACAGCATATGCATTCCCACCCCTTCCCTTGATGCACAAGGTACTACTGAAAATCAAAGAGGAACGTCCAAGGATAATTCTGATAGCCCCAAATTGGCCAAGGCAACATTGGTATCCATTATTGAGGACCATCTCACGGGGGGAAATGTGGACACTTCCCCTGATTCCCCTGCTGTTAACTCAGAGCAACTACAACATCCTGCATCCCAACCTGAAAACTCTACAACTAACTGCCTGGAACATTGCATGACAACAACTAACCCAGACTTATCTCAAAGGGTTAAAGACATCATCCTTGAGGCCCGCAGACCTTCAACAAGAAGGAACTATGCAGGAAAATGGAAAAGATTTGTCATTTGGAGTACTCAGAGGGAAGGATGTGTCAAAGGTAGATATTGCCAACATCCTGGAGTATTTGGCAGAGCTTCTCCATTCAGGCCTGTCCTACTCCTCCATCAAGATACATGCATCAGCTATTTCTGCAGAATACAGCTTTGATTCCCCTGTCTTCTCTCACCCTCTACTCAGACAGTTCCTGAGAGGAATTAAAAATGTAAAACCTCCTAGGAAACCACCATTGCCAGCATGGGACTTGAACTTTGTGCTAGAAAAATTGACACTCCCTCCATTCGAACCAGCAGCAACAGCAGATCTCCAACATCTATCCTGGAAAACTGCTTTCCTACTGGCAATTACTTCAGCAAGAAGGGTTTCAGAACTACAGGCTTTAATGGCAGTACAACCCTTCCTAATCTTTCATCAAGATAGAGTATCCATGAGAACTAACCCTACATTCATGCCTAAGGTGATATCCAGAGTGTCTCTAAATCAAGCGATCCACCTACCTACCTTCTTTCCCAATCCACAGAACAGGGGAGAAAGACTCCTGCATATCTTGGATGTACATAGACAGTTACGCTACTACCTGGACAGAACCAAGGCCAATAGGAAAACTGACCAACTTTTAGTAGCATACGCAGCAGGAAGGGAAGGAAAAGCAATTTCCAAACAAACAATCTCCAAGTGGATAGGAAATTGCATAAGATACTGTTACTCCTACCATGGAAAGCAAATTCCACAGAACATAAGGCCTCACTCTACAAGGGCTACTGCCACTACCACAGCATTCTTACGAGGAGTGGCTACCAAGGACATTATTGAGGCGGCTACTTGGACCTCCGTGCATACATTTGCCAAGCATTATAACTTAACCTCTATACTCCAGATCCCGAGCAGGGTTCGCCACTGCTGTCTTACAAGGGATCCTAACTACACCATGATTCTTATTCCTCCTCCCCTAGTTTGGCTATGGTATTCTACCCATTTGTAAGGACTGCAGATGCATCCTTGAAGGACATAGTACAGTTTTGTACCTACCATAAATGTAGATGTCCGAACAGGATAGCATCTGCAGTCAGGATTACCCACCCTCCTTCCCCTCTGTGGTACTCCTAGGGTATTTACCCTCCTTATAGCTAGCTAGGGGGGGATTTCTTATGGTGTATTTGTTTGTATATATGTATATACATGTTTATTTTTGTATTTGCCTTCTACTTTTTTGGAAACATTGGCATTTCCCAAAAATTAGCTTTCCAAGAGGGCAACTGGCATCTGGGACAAGAAACACTGAGGAAAATGGCGTCGGCTGATGCCTTTATACCCGAAGACCAGCAGAGATGACGTCGGGTGAGTGCGACACCAGCCGAAGCCAGACCCAGACTTTGGAATCCGGCCGACCGAAGGGCTGCCTGACGACAGGACAACCCATTTGTAAGGACTGCAGATGCTATCCTGTTCGGACATCTACATTTATGGTAGGTACAAAACTGTACTTTTTACATTAGAACTTGATATCAGTCTGCTGCTTCGTTTCTTCATTCTTTTTACCTCTCCATCCACTCCTACCTGGTAATGAATACCAGGCTTGGCTTCTTGTACATGTAGATGATGCATCCACAGGTGTGTCGAGGTTCTTAAGTAAGCTTTCTGCTGTTCTGAGTCCCACTCCTGTAGTAGTTGAAGGCATATGTTCATCCCCAGCAGTCGGACAGTGTTAAGTACGCATTTTTAATGCACTTTGCACTCTTTCTGGTGTCAGCATTTCAGCGTCTGACTATTATTTTGCTCAGTTTTTGCTTGCCTGTCTGCTTTCGCATCAGTGTGCGCACCTGGAATCCCACTGTCATTGTTCACTGCTTTCCTGTGTGGGAAATTAATGTGCTAATAGAATGAGAGGGAGGCTTCATGGACTCAGAGAAAGGGGAAAAAAACACACGATTAATGTTGGCTACGGATTGCAACCATATGTTTTCTCAGGCAAGTGGGCAGACTTTACCACTGATACACTGTCTGCTAAAACTGTACTTGGTTATTTCGTTTCACAGTACCTAGCTTCATACAGTAATGACTGTGAACACAGTATAAATATTTGTGTGTTTATACTTTGTTGCCTTTGTTAGTGCCACTAGGCCAATGGCCTCTGTTCAAAGGAGAGCCGATATGGTATTCATGCAGAGTAGGAGAAACTTGGCCAGGGTGTTGGGGAATTTTACCTACTCTTTTATATAAGTGCTGTGGAATCTTTTACTCCATCCTAAGCTGATATCATCATAGGCAGATGATCCTTTGTACTTCCTTATAACTTCACGAGGTTTACAACGTAGCACATCTATTCTATGTATTTCTAACCCAGTTTTAGGACAAATCGAAACTGACCATATTTGTGTTTACCGCTCTTAAAAACCTAGACCCTGACAGTTTTACAGATAAAAATAAGCCTTGCTGCCACCTTTATTTATATTTATTATTATTATTAAAGCCTATCCATTTGTAATATATCACAACCACCAGAAGTTTTAGAATAATAAACCACCAAAATCCAAGTGGAATAAACTTCACAAGATAAAAAAGCACAGGTTTATTCTAGCGCCTCGGTGTAGAAACACCTTCATGGAATACAAATCCAGTCACAAATACTTCTTAAATATACATTTTAATAATTAAGCAATAAAATAATAAAATAATTAAATAAATTCAATTATTTCTTAAAGCAAACATGTCCAATTCATTTCACCATTAAGTCCTTTAGGGACCATGGTATTAAATTTCAAAATATAAATACTTTCTTTGTATAAAAGTTTATCTTTTAAAATACTATCGTCTCCACAAAAAGAAACACTTTGTTCCAGAACACATCCTTTTAACAGTGAATAGTCACTATTATGTGATTGTGTAAAATGAGGAGCAGTAATTTTTCTTTCCTCCCATTCTTAATATCTCCAATATGTTCCATAAAACGTGAGCAGAACATTCTTTGTTTCCCCCACATAAAACATATTACAGGGGCAGCTTAAAGCATACACTACTCCCTTAGTTTCACATGAAAATCTTTCTCTGGATGTAAAAGGTACATTATTGATGTATTTGAAACAATTAACTATATGTGGTCACACCAAACATTTGCCACATTTAAAAGTACCTGTCTGAAATGTACAACTGGGTACTGCAAAATTTGGCATATTAAAATGTCCCTGTACTAGCATATCCTTTATACTTCTGCCCCTTTGGTTTGATTTGAGTTTTTGATGGTTTGTATCAAGGAACTAAAGTTCATTTTTTGGACTTAGAGTTGGAAGGGAAAATAAATGGTCAATTGTATCCAGGGTACATAGAAAGTTTGAGGATGGCAATCATTTTTTACATGCATCTAGTTTCCATCCTCCCCATACAATAGATGCACTCCCTTATAATGAGTTTTTAAGGTTGTCCATGATATGTAATAAAACAGAGATTCTGGAAAAGGAAATTTGCAAATCTACAGAGATTTTTATAAAGAGAGGATATGATGTTAACAGAATAAGGGAGGCTAGTCATAAGGTGTATAATAAGAATAAAAATTCTACTGGGAAAAATAAAGGAAGAAATAACCTAAAGAAGTCTGAGTCGGACCATATTCAACAGATTTACTTTGTAACCATGTATAAGATAAAAAGTTTTCAAATATTTCAAATGTTAACTCATTTTTGGAAGCTTTTGTTGAAGGATGATGTCTTATCTGATGTGTTAGCTTAATGTTTTTCTAAAGCATACCAAAGGGGCAGAAGTATAAAGGATATGCTAGTACAGGGACATTTTAATATACCAAATTTTGCAGTACCCAGTTGTATATTTCAGACGGGTACTTTTAAATGTGGCAAATGTTTGGTGTGTCCACATATAGTTAATTGTTTCAAATGCATCAATAATGTACCTTTTACATCCAGAGAAAGATTTTCATGTGAAACTAAGGGAGTAGTGTATGCTTTAAGCTGCCCCTGTAATATGTTTTATGTGGGGGAAACAAAGAGAATGTTCCGCTCACGTTTTATGGAACATATTGGAGATATTAAGAATGGGAGGAAAGAAAAATTACTGCTCCTCATTTTACACAATCACATAATAGTGACTATTCACTGTTAAAAGGATGTGTTCTGGAACAAAGTGTTTCTTTTTGTGGAGACGATAGTATTTTAAAAGATAAACTTTTATACAAAGAAAGTATTTATATTTTGAAATTTAATACCATGGTCCCTAAAGGACTTAATGGTGAAATTAATTGGAGATGTTTGCTTTAAGAAATAATTGAATTTATTTAATTATTTTATTGTTTTATTGCTTAATTATTACAATGTGTATTTAAGCAGTATTTGTGATTGGATTTGTGTTCCATTAAAGTGTTTCTACACCGAAGTGCTAGAATTAACCTGTGTTTTTTTATCTTGTGAAGTTTATTCCACTTGGATTTTGGTTGTTTACTATCCATTTGTAATGTCTGAGTTGACAGTAGTTTGCTGAATAATTTTAGTAATCAATAAAGTATGACCATAATAAGACATTATGACCAAACCAGCAGGCTCGTCTACATTCAGCTTGAGACAGGTTGTCAGTTTCACTGTCAGGGTGTTTTGGAAGTGGTAGGATAAATAATGTTCACTGTTCAGTGTGTGTAAATCAGCACTACTAAACAGAAGTACATATAGAATGCTTTGCTTAAAATATAGATAAATATATGTATGTGTATATACGTGTGTGTGTAGATATGTATAAAATGTGTGTGTATACAGATGTATATGAATCTGTTTACTTCTTTTAGTCGAGTGTAGTTTAGTTGACAAAACAGATGGTGGACAGGTGTGCGAGGTCGACAATCCCTGAGGTTAGGGAATATGTCCCTTTCCCTGGGGATTGCACAGTCTCAGAGTTATATAAAATTAGGAGGGCTGTAAGGAGGGTACAGTTTTGTAATGAACTGTATCATCGAATTCTGCTGTAAAAACTAGTTTTGAAAATTTTGGAAGATCTGTAATATATGCATTGCTTGAAAAGGCCCCATCTTTGCTGCATTTCTCTTTTGTCAGTACAAAAGCAGTGTGTTACGACATCCCTTCCCAGATAAGAAATGTTCGTGTCCCCATGCATGTTACTGTAATGGAGCATTTACAGTTGCTGCTAGTTTGTACTAACTGCTAAATTAACGTGTGCTTTTATAGTGTGAGACCTTTAATGTCATAGTTTGTTCTTACCTGTCAAGAATCGTGCAAGTAGATTTAGAAACTAAATTGTACTTTAGTTTGCTCGTGTGCATTTTCCGTTATCAGTTTTGTTTGTTGCTTTTGATTAATGTTGTTAAGATCCATGTTTTTGTTTAAAATGTCCAGTGTAATGTATGCATATAGTATCACCACTCCTCTTAACTGAAATGCTGTTTTATTTTCCCATTACTGTTACGCAGTGACTTTTTTTTGTTGTTTTGTTCACAGTAATGAACCCAGCAGTAAGCACTTCTTGTCTGAAGAAATGATGGCTGCACAGTTCCACTGCCTCAGCTTGAACAATGATCACCGATACGGATCCAATGGGTTTCCAATCAAATCTGGAAGTACTGCGACTGACCGCCTCAAATGGCAGCAGTGGCTAATTGACTATAACCGCTTCCAGGAACTTGAAGGACGGTAAGATTGCCTGCACAATGTTCTCAGAATCCGTGGATTGTCAGGACTTCATTTTCTGTGTAGAGGAAAGGGTGATATTAAGTGAACTTTCCAGAATTGTAACAGGTTCCCACTTTTTAACTGTTTTCTCAGCTGTGTTCAGAAACTTACAGTATAATCCCATCAAATTTACAGACTACAGTAGACTTCCAAGATTATCGATCTTCTTTTGTAGTTCCTGCACGCGCTTTTCTCGTAGTCCTCTCCATCACCTTCCTTTCTCTTTTGTTCAACAAGCACATGTCTACAAGGGATCTGTCATTATAGAGCATGTATTCTGTAGTCGGGCACAAAATATTGCAACTAAAACATGAGAGCTGTATAACAACAGCGCCTTGAAATACTGCACAAACAAAATTTTGTAACACTCCTAAGCACATGTTTTTGCTGGAGTTCTGTCTTCCCATGTACCTTATGATGGGGAACTGTGTGTGTGTGTCTCCATGTATTCATATGTTTTATATATATATATATATATATATATATATATAAATATATGTCTATATATGTATACACATATATTTAGACAGTGACAGATGTAGACCACAGGGAAAATTGATACTTGTGAGCAACAAACTGCCTGCTGAGAGTACTAAAATATCAGAAAAAAAAACGTGGAGTGTTAGTGGGATGTGGTTTCATAGTTCAGCTACAATGTTTGAATATAGAGTCACCTGTGCTATTAGATGGTTTAGTTATAATGATTAGCAATTTTTCTCTAGAATGTAAAATTATACCAGGAGAGTAGTGTTGTATTAAGTTGTTAAGGGCTGTACAATTTTCTGGCTTATAGAGAAATCTGTGTGTTGTAGTTTGCTGAGAAACACATGGTGATGTGGTAGTTTTAACCAGTTTAATTCTCTGAGTGCAATGCAGTAGTGTGTTCTGTTGTACTAGTTTACTGCAAATGTTACTATTTTATTGTAATATCACTCAAGTTTGGACAGTTGTGAGACTTCAAGGTTAGTGAAAATTGAGGCAGCGTAGAGGAGAGATGGTAGTAAGGAAGTAGCGGCTGTGTGTCTCCTGGCCATGTCAGTGTGGTATGTGGACTGAAGCTAATGTTTGGTGTTTTCTTTTAGCTATGTGTGCTGCATGGTGGTGGGATTTGAGCTGGTTATCTATGGTGACCAGCTGTAATTTTGTGTGGTTTACTTATTCCATCACTGTGTTGTTGGCAGACGCAATAGTGAAGAGAGTTTTAATAGAGACGTGTTTTGGGAAAAATACTTAATTCAGGTTTACAGTTCAGAAATAGTGTGAAGTAATTTATCCATATTTCAATAAGAAGGATTTTTTAAGATGTTTGAAGTTTAGACAGTTTTGCAGAGCAGATTAGGGCCGAGTCATCATTTTATTGAACTGGGTTTTATTGTTGTTGTGTAGATGGCTTTGAGTATGTTGAAATGTATGGGACCTAATATAGATAACTTGTGAGATTCCAAGATTTACTGGCAAGAAACTGGAGAAGTAATTTTCCCATTTCACTGCATTTGTGGTCTGTTTGAGAGGTAGCTATGGAACCAGTGCAGTGAAAAGTTAGTGAGCCCCAAGGGTGAGCGTTTATGCCAGAGATTTGCTGGGAGATGGTATTAAAAGCTTTTGATAAATCTAGGACGATGTGCAGACTAGGCTTCTATCATTTCTGTGGGTATTGACAGTATTACCAAAATTCAGCAAAGCAGTATAGTTGTGTTGTGATGAGAGCAGAAGTGGTGTTTGGTTTGAAGGCACAGGCTGGTTATCTAGTAGATAGTCCAGACATTGCAAATACATTTTCTTTAATATGTTATTAAATTATCACGTATGACGTAGTCTTACATTTATATAAATGAAAAACAAACAACATTGACACTACTTTAGTTGCAAACATTATACCTCACAAACACCATTGAAACAACTATAGTTGCAAACTTTATACACCACTTAAAATATATGCAGTCATTGTCATTTAAGCATTATATGGCTTATTCAAATCCAGCCTCTTAAACCTCATTTCTTCTCTGCATATATTGTTCCCACAATTCACATTTTTTTCTATGTAGTTTGCTCCTTCTCTTTTCTAAGGATCCCAATTCCAATTGTTTTATCTCTGTTAGTGTATTGATTACTTCTGGTAAAGTTGGTCTAGACATAGATTATTTCCATTTTCTAGTAATAGCTTTTTTGGTAGCCACCATAATTAGACTCAGCAAGGCTTTACTGTGTCTAGGCAATTCTGATTCTGTATCATAGTTAAAAAAAAAATCATCTTCCCAGTCAATCCAATCCACTCATCCAGCATCTCTGACAGAGCAGTCTGCAGGGAATCCTTAGTCTGCCAGCTTATTAACACTCCCCAAAAATATGTTCCCAGCCACCTCTTTCTTGCCCGTCACACCTCCAACATTTGCTATCCACATGAGGAAAAATTCTTTGGAGTCTACTTGGGATATAAAAGTAGCTATGTGAACACTTCCAGGCAAAGATCCTAAATCTTCTAGACTTTGTTGGATATTTGGGAGATATAAATATATCACCCCATTGTCTTTGTGAATTGCTCATCCAGTTTCTCTTCCCAATCCTTTCTACGCTCCCCTGATTGATTCTTATAATTATAATGCAAGATTTTATATGCTTTACTAATTATTCCTGTTTTTAAAGGCAGCTTCTGTTCTAGATTTTATTAAAAACGCTTACCAGCGCTGGTCTTTCATTTCGGACCAACCCTATTTATTTTTCTTTGCCTGTAGTCTGGTGTCAATCTTTGATAGGGAAGGCAGTGTCTAACCTGCAGTCCAGTTAAATTGTTGCCCTCCTCCCATTCTAATACCTCTCCCTCTCTAGTTATTTGCTCCCAATACCTTGGTTCATGTGCCAGTTTTCTCCTTTAAATTCCAACCCCCGTTCCTTAATACCCGTATCCCTAACCACAGTCATCCCTATTGGCAGAAACTCTTTTCTGTACTCTCGTGCTGGTTTAGTTCATAGAACACTCCCTGCTATATAAATGTAATACTCTGTATGATTTTTGCTGTTCTCCTTAAGAGTCTGCATCCAAACTCCAATATTTCCTTATTTCATGAGCTTTCTCCCTGTATCTCCACCATTCCTTTTCTGCTTGTGATGCGTGTAAGACCCTTAACTGTGTTGCTCTAAAATACCTCCTCAAATTGGGTAATGCTAATCTGCTTTGTTCTGTTGGAAGAATCAGCTTATCCCACATGACCCTTCCCAGGTGAAATCCTTCAACTCTCTTTAATTGCTATCCATAGCTTCTCCTCTGGTTTGTAAAAATGTGCCTGACCTATGTACAGGACAAAGGGACTAAAAACATTTTAATTGCTTGTATCTTCGTATCCATATTACACAACTTCCAGTTTCTCAGTTTTTGTATCATCTTCTGTTTAGTCTCTTCCCACATATCCTTAGCTGCCACAACAGAGTCAATTCTAATCCATACTCCTAAATACTTCATTTTATCATGTCCCCATCATTATGGATATTGTTAGACCAATTCATGTGTGGGTACATAATTTACCACTATTCCCTTTGTTTTAGCTTCATTAATTTTGTACCCCAAGGCCTCACAGCAAGAGGTTCTCCTGTTCAATCCTCGGCTGGGGTGCCTTCTGTGTGGAGTCTGCATGTCCTCCATGTGGTCGTGTGGGTTTCCTCCGGGTGCTCCGGTTTCCTCCCACATCTCAAAGATAGTGCTGTAGGTTGATTGGACACTCTAAATTGGCCCTAGGTGTGAGTGTGTGCATGTGTGCGCCTTCTGTGGAAGGTTGGGCGCCAAGCTGGCAACTCGACTCTGTAAAACTCCACTGCCAGTCATGAGCAGACAAGGTGATTCGCTGTAGCGACCCCTAACTGGGAAAAGCCGAAAGAAGAAGGAGAAGAATTTTGTATCCCAAGAAGATTTGGAATTGTGTTAAATGTTCCACAACACTGTAATGTCCCTTTCTGGTTTTGTCATGCATAAAATAATATCATCTGCAAATAGAGACCGCTTTTCCTGACTACCATACCAATTATATCCTTGAATTTCTGAGTCCCTTATTTTCTTTGCCACTGGTTTTAAATATAATGCAGACAACAAAGGGAAAGTGAACAACCCTGCCTGGTTCTTCTACACAAGCAAAAGTTATCAGAGAGGACCTTGCACTTTAATTTTTGCCTCCGATCCCTCATATATACTCCTAATCAACCTTAAAATTGTATCAGGGAAAGCAAATGCTTCCATTGCCCTGCCCATGAAGTCCCAGTCTACTCTGTCAGATGCTTTCTCTGCATCAAAACCCACCAATAGCAGTGGTATTTACTGACATTCTGCTTCCCTCTGGATCATCAGTTTTCTGTTAATATTATCAGATGCTTGCCTCCCCCCCACAAAACCACACTGATCCATATCTGTCAATTGTGGTATCACTTTTGCCATTCTTTTAGCCATTGTAGACATAAACACTTTATAATCACGGTTTAGTGTTGAAATGGGCCTGTATCAAGCTGGATCCATTCTATCTTTACCCTCTTTAGGTGTTACTGTTACCACCGCCGCCTTCTAGGATGGTGGTACTTCTTTTCCTCCTAAAATGCTGTTAAACAAAATCTTCCAGATGTTTGATCATTTTTCCCCTCCTAGCTTCCAACCGTCCACAGGAATGCCATCTCTTCCTGGGGACTTTCCTTTGTTATACATTGCCATTTTTTTCGAATCTCTTCCTATCCTGTTATTAATTGAGCCTCATCTACCTCTAACCTTGGCATATTTAATTTCTCCATAAGCATTTCCATTTGTACCTTTTCTCAGTTTCCACATTTCTCTACTTTATACAAACTTTCATAACATTTCCAAAATATTTCTAATACTTCTACAGGATTTCTTATTTTCTTTGTTACAGGCTCCCTAAGCTTGGTGACAGCCTTGTCCACTTTCTGTTGCATGGGTCATTGTGTTAACAGTTTTTGTGCTCTAGAATGATAAAACAGTTGCTTAACAGCAGCCTTTCTAAGCTTGTGTATATTAAGGAGGTAATACCTTATTTTGTGTTTATTCTGCAGTTGCTCCTTTTCTTGTTCGGAGAGATTCCCCTTATTTTGCAATACTTTAACATTTGTCATTCCCTCTAAATAATTATTATTTTTAACCATATCTCCCTTCCCTTTATTTCCCCCCAGTTTTAAACCAACTTAATTTTATCCCACTCCCTAGATATATTTTCAGAAGAAATTTCTATCTTTTCTAGTAGTTCCTGAATTAATTCCAGAACCCATTCCTTAAATTCTTCTCTTTTCAACTGATAGGTGGGAAAGCACCGTGTCTCATTTTTATTTCATTACCTTGCATTTTTATTTAAGTTGTTGTTGGCACATGATCTGAAATAGTTATTGAGTCTGTTTATGGGCGATATAAATTCTGTCTAGCCTACCTCAGTTTTTTGTATCTTGGAGAATAATGTGTAAATTCACTCCAAACCCCTAGTACTGAATTCACATCTTCCATGCCAAACATTTTCATAAATTTCTTCATAAATCTACCCTCCTTTGTTATATTTTTCCCCTTCTAGGCCCCCAGACACATCTTCACTATTGCAAACCAAATTCCAGTCTCGTCCAGTAAGTAATATTCCTTGCTGAAAGCTGAATTCTCCCAGAATTTCCTTAAGCTCCATTATAGCAGTTTTAGGTGGAGTGTGAATGGATGCCAGTGTAACCCTCCTCCACTGCCAGTAGCCCCTTAGTACTATGTATCTTTCATTATTATCTTTTCCCCCTTCTATCACTGTGGGGCTCCTCTTACAATTAATATAAGTACTCCCCTTTTCCTTTGCCCAAGATATTCCTTTGAATAACCATCCTGAAAACCTTTCTTTATCAAATTCACATGTTCAGTTCTTTCCAGGTGTTTTCTGTAGCATAGCTATTTGCACTCTACAGTTTTTAATATAGTTCACTACTCTTTCTTTTTTATATTTATCTGTAAGACCAATCAGATTGAAAGATGTTGCAGAAAGCATAATTTTCTTGTGTAGTTATTACCATCGTTTATGTATAACTTTATTTCTTAAATATCTAGGTCCAACTTTTATGTTACATGCGTATTCTGTTTGGCAAGTTGGTCTTTTATACAGTTGATGTTCATCATGTTACACTGCTGCAGTCATCACACTTGGGTTATCCTGCCGTAAGGCGGTCCCGCAGTCTGCCAGAGTTCCAAAGTCTTGGTCCGGCGTCAGTTGCTGTCGCTTCTTACCTGACATCAGTGCGGCAGGGGTATACAAGAGGCATCCGACGCCATTTTCTTCAGTCTTTCTTGCCGCGCAGTACCCGAAGCAGAAGCAGTTCGCAAGTGCCGGTCGGCTCCTATGATTTTCAAATCGAATTTCAGACCGAAGTCTTCAATAAAGCAAGTACCCCGTTGGGGAACCTTTTCTTGCCTCAATCCGATGTCAGAAAAAGTTAACAATTGCATTTCTTGTGGGAAGCAAATACCTCATAAGGACTTTCATTCTTATTGTATTCCTTGCCTAGGCCCAGCCCATGACGTCACAGGTTGTCTGTTTTGTGCTAGGTTTAATAAACGAACTATCAAACGTCTGTTTGATTCCGCCCGACATTACTTTGGTAGGAAATTTAATTATACCATGCCGTCGGAGCAACCGACGACCGGCATGCATAAAAAACGCAAGGATAAGGACAGGCAGCCTAGAACCAAACCAGACTCCGAGGCCTCTGGTGGGCCTGTCGCCAGTTCTCCGGTTTTCAGTGAGGCACCTACGCAGCCCATGATGACCGCTGATTTAGAACCCCAGATGGCTTCTGATTCACAAGCGCAGAGTACTAGGCCGCCGCAGCCTTCTTCTTTAGGCCCTTCCGACTCCAGAGCAGAAGGAGATTCCGGTGCAGTAGAAACGCCTTCGGTTGCAGAAGGTGTTTTTAGACCGACTACACTCACCATTAAATCTTATGCTAAGCCAAAAACTCCATTAAAACTTAAAAAGACTACATCAGTCTCCAGTACAAGGCCCCATGCCTACGAAACAGATGCTTAAGATGGCTGAAGATTTAATTACCCTAATCAGGGGTTCCCATCCCCCTCCTGATAAAAGGCCAAGACGAGGAGGATTATGCTTCCTCTGACCAGGTTTCAATTTCCTCAGATTCTTCTGAGGAACAGGAGTACTCCTTTCCCCCTTATGAAGATTCTGATGCTGCAGAATCTACTCCCTCAGCATCTCCTCCAGAAGACTACTCCTTTGGGGAAACTTTACATACCATGAGGGAACATTTCCACTGGGAAGGCCAGGATTACTCTGATTCTAAGAAAAGGTAACGAGAGTTCATTTTACTTCCCCAGCACAGGCCACTTGCAATCCCTCCTGTGTTGGACATTGTGGATGATGTTTACTTAGAATCTAGTCTTAACCCAGACTCTCTACCTCCTGCTCCAGCCAAACCAGACAGATACTACAGAGTCCCTGACTCGCACAAATTCCTATATAAAAGCCCTGTGGCTGACCCAGAAGCAATTTCCCAGGGTCCCAAAGGGGTTAAGGCCTTTATTGCTAAAAATCCTGTACCCTCTGAAAGGGATTCCAGAGCCCTAGATAGATGGGGAAAGAAGATATACACCTCAGCTACTCTGGCTATGAGAGCCTTAAATTGCCAGTTTCACATGCTGAAATATCAGCAATTCCTAATGTCCCAATTAAAACAAAAAATGAGCACACATTCAGAGCAG
The DNA here is from genome assembly GCF_019279795.1 of Protopterus annectens. Lineage (NCBI taxonomy): Eukaryota > Metazoa > Chordata > Ceratodontiformes > Protopteridae > Protopterus > Protopterus annectens. The sequence continues at coordinate 1,822,579,400 of NC_056744.1, forward strand.
CCTGATTTCAAGGAAATGCAGGATCTGTTACATGCAGCTGAACAGGTGGGCAAACATACTTTACAATGTGGATTTGATTAATTGGAAGCTTCCTGTAGAGCAGCAGTGACTGGGTCTGTCATACATAGACATGCTTGGTTAAAAGAACAAACCCTGCCTGATCATATTAAAGCAAAGTTATTGGATGCACCTTTACAGCAGGATGTTTTATTTGGTGTAAAAGCAGAAGAGGTTTTAATGAAAATGGAGAACAAAGCAAAATCTATTCAGACGATCAAGGATTTTTTACAGGTTCAACACCCTCATTTCAGCAGAAATTGGCCAACAAAAAACTGGTCCTTTCCAGCATCTGACAGACCACAGAGGGGCAAATACAGATGCCCAAGGGGCAGAGGTCAGTCACAAGGTCCTTACAAACCACGACAATGGGGTGCCGCTACCCAGAAAGGTGGAGAAAACAGGCCCCAAGCTAACAGAAGACAAACTCAATGACTTAACCCTCAGACTGCCAAGCAAATCTCTCTTGGCAGCTCCCTTGGGAGGAAAAATAGCACTTTTTGCAGACAACTGGCACATCATCACAAAAGACAAATGAGTCCTAAACATTGTTTCACAAGGATACATATTCCACTTTCACACCTTGCCAAGGATAAGAGGAATGCCAAACATGCCACCAAATCAATGGGCGGAGGCACAAAAACAAATTACAGCTCTCATGGACATGAGAGCCATTCAACAGGTACCTACACAGGAGCAAGGACAAGGATTTTACTCAAGACTCTTTCTAGTCCCCAGAAAGGACAAAGCCTGGAGACCCATTTTGGACCTTTCAATTCTAAACACCTACCTCCTAGTACCCAAATTCAAGATGCTAACACTACAGCAGCTTCTTCCCATGCTGGGCAAGAAGGCTTGGCTAGTAACATTGGATTTCAAGGAGGCATATCTGCATGTCCCTATCAGACAAAATTGCAGAAGATACCTCAGTTTCATTGCAGGTTCAACTCATCAATTTTCTGCACTGCCCTTTGGCTTATCTACTGCGCCCAGGGTCTTCACAAAATGCCTGGCGCCAGTAATTGCATACTGCAGACAGAGGAATTCAAATATACCCATACCTGGACGACCGCCTTATTCAAGCAGAAAGCAAGGATATTCTTTTAAAGCATCTGGCGTTTGTCAAACACCTTTTAAGTTGCCTAGGGTACACAGTAAACAAAAAGAAATCAAAACTAGTGCCCTCACAGAACATAACATTCCTGGGTGCCAGCTTGAATACAACAGCCCAGATGGCTTATCTCACGCCAGACAAACAGCTGAGCCAATACTTCAAAATGATGGCAACAAAGACCCAACTCCCTGCAAGAAAAATTCTGCAGGCCTTGGGATTCATGGCATCTTGCATACTCCTAATACCATTTGCAAAACTGCATATGAGGAAATTACAATGGTACCTGAAGAGCGTATGGACACAGCACAGCCACAGCTTGGAAACCACTCTAATACCACTCATTCCCTGCCTTCACCAGGAGTTTTTGTGGTGGGCACAGGCATGTCACCTCAACAAGGGTCAGCCTTTTACCTTGCCCACAGTCAGGCAAACTATAACAACAGATGCATCGGATTATGCCTGGGGAGCACACATGGCAGGACAGTGCATTCAGGGCAAATGGAATACAGATCAAAGGCATCTGCATATCAATCAAAAAGAAATGCTAGCTGTACAGAATGCCCTAACAGCTTTCAAGGACCTCTTACTTCCAGGATAACTCAAAAATGGGGACGCCCAGACATAGATCTGTTTGCCAACCCCCAAAACTACCAACTTCGGAAATTTTGCACAAGGACATTCCACCCACTACCTTGGAAAGTGGACGCCCTCTCATTCAGTTGGAAAACATTAACAGTGTATACCTTTCCTCCACTGCCTCTTCTAGCAAAGGTGCTGCTGAAAGTCAGATTAGAGAGGCCACAAATGATACTCATTGCTCCAGACTGGCCACGCCAGCACTGGTACCCAATACTAAGGAACATGGCCCACAGCCCACCATGAATTTTACCCCAAATTCCTCACCTGCTCACTCAGCAAAACAATCAGATTCTACACAGCCAGCTCAAGACTTTAAATCTGGCTGCATGGCAAATTATCTGAACAACCAGACAACACCTCTATCTAAAGCTGTTATGGATGTCATTCTGGAGGTCAGGAGGCCCAGCACCAGGAAAGCCTATTCAGACAAATGGAAAAGATTTTGCGCATGGAACCACTCTAAAGGCCAAAATCCCCTTGCTCCAAACATTCCTCAGATTCTACAATATTTAACTGAGATGTTGCGCAAAGGACTTTCTTTTTCATCTAAGATCCACGCCTCAGCGATTTCAGCTCACTACAACACGGATCCACTTTTATTTTCACATCCACTCCTAAGACAGTACCTCAGAGGGGCTAAGAACATAAGACTGCCCAGGAGAGCACCAACACCAACTTGGGACCTCAACTTTGTTCTGGAAAAGCTTACACTGCCGCCCTTTGAACCAGCTGTTTCAGCTGATTTAAAGTTTCCATCATGGAAAACTGCCCTGCTAGTAGCAATAACTTCAGCACGAAAAATCTCAGAGATACAGGCCCTAATGGCAGTGGAGCCTTTCCTCATTTTTCATCAAGACAGAGTCGCTCTACGGATTAACCCTTTCTTTATGCCAAAGGTGGTATCCAGTGTGGCCCTAAACCAAACCATTCATTTACCCACCTTTTTCCCAAACCCCCAGAACAAAGGAGACACTCCTGCACTCTTTGGATATTCACAGGCAATTACGTTACTATTTGGATAAAACTAAGGCTTTCAGAAAATCTGACCAGCTGTTTGTATCTTATGCTGCAGGATCACAAGGAAAAGCTATCTCAAAACAGACCGTTTCGAAATGGATAGGACATTGTGTATGTTTCTGTTACACACATCATGGAAAACTGGTACCTGCTAGCATTAGGTCCCACTCCACCAGGGCTACAGCAACATCAACAGCCTTTCTCAGGGGGGTACCAACCAAGGATATTTTAGAAGCTGCCACTTGGAGTTCAGTGCACACCTTCACCAAGCACTATCACTTGCCTTTATACTCTAAGACTAGAGCTGGCTTTGCCACTGCAGTTCTGTAGGGCCTACTAGCTTCTCCAAACCCTGTTTAACTCCACCACCCATCCTTAGCTTTGGGATTCAACCCGTGTGTTGTGACTGCAGCAGTGTAACACGATGAACATAGTACAGTTTTGTACCTACCATAAATGTAGATGTTCGAGTGTTCACACTGCTGCAGTCCAGGTTACCCTCTCTCCATCCCCTCTGAACTAGCTGAACTTTTCTATACCTTTCTATCTGATACAACCTTTGTGGTGTATTTGCTTGTAACTGAAGGTATTCTTGGTAATTTCTGTGCATGTTTTATTGGCAATATGTATTGCCCACCTACTAGGGGCACCTGACATCTGGGGCAAGAAAAACTGAAGAAAATGGCTTTGGATGCCTCTTATATACCCCTGCTACACTGACGTCAGGGAAGAAGCAACAGCAACTGACGCCAGACCAAGACTTTGGAACTCTGGCCGACTGAGGGGACCGCCTGACAGCAGGATAACCCAAGTGTGATGACTGCAGCAGTGTAAACACTCGAACATCTACATTTATGGTAGGTACAAAACTGTACTTTTCTTGTCCTCCATTTGAGCCTATGCCACATCTTACATAACTTTTTTTTGAAAGCCCTCAAACAGAACAGCACCCCCAAAAACCTATTAACTTGATAACACACAAAGCTATGTACATCTTCAAATATTGAAGTTTTTGCTTCTTAATAAGAACAAAAGTTCTAGGTTGCTAGCCACACAGTCAGACTAGAGTTAACCAAAAAGAAAGGTTAGTCATGCTAAGATGCTTAAGTAAGTGCTGTTTGATTTGTGTCCGTCTTTATAGCTCTCCCAGCTGAGAAAACACTTGAATGCTTTCAGTAAACACTTTAAGCAATTTCTCTCAATCAAATTGTCTTCTAGTGACATGCAAACCAGACACAAAACTGCTAAGGGTACCTTGTTTACCAGAAAAGCAGCCTTATAATATTCAATGTTCTTTTTCATTTACATGCATTTTAATAAACTTGATGTTCTTCGTGTTTCACTGTTGCAGTCATCAAACTTGGGTTATCTGCCTGCAGGTAGCCCTCAGTCAGCCCGAATACCAGAGACTTAGTATTTCTGCATCGGATGTTGTCGCTTCAGGGTTATAAAAATAGACAGCCGACGCCATTACATCAGTCTTTCTTGCCGAGGAGCCCAAAGCAGAAGCAGTTTGCAAATGCCGGTCGGCCGCTACCTGAATTTTCATTTAAGAATTGAATAATCCTTAAGTCTTCTAAAGCCAAGTACCCTATTGAGGATCCTTTTTTTCTTGCTCTAACCAATGTCAGAAAAAGTTAACAATTGTCTTGCTTGTGGAAAGCAAATACCTCAGAGATTTTCATTCTTATTGCGTCACCTGTTTTAGGCCCAGACCACGACATCTCTTGCTGTTAGTTTTGTGCCTTGTCTAACGCCCAAACTATTCGTTGTTGGGCTCCAAAAATAAGGATAAAGACAGAGACAGACCACATAGGTCCAAAACTGCAGGTGACACTTCCGTTAAGCTAGTCATCAGTCCGCCGGTACTCAGTGAGGTGCTTTTGCAGCCCCTGATGCCTGCTTTAATGGATTCGCAGGCCTCTACCGAGACCCATTTGGAGTCTGGTATGCTGGGAGACTCTTCGACTATGGAACCTGCAGGTGTCTGTACCTTGGATGGGTCCGGAGCTGCTGTGCAGGCACCGGCTTCTGAGGCAGTTCTTCGCTCAATGTTCGACTTAAACCGACTTCTTTTTTTAACCAAAACTGCCAAGTTTCTTAGGTCCAGAGTACGCACTGCACCTAGAAAACCGACGACCAAAGCGCATGCGCCTGCTCCCATGCCACAAAAACAGATGCTTAGACTGGCCGAAGACCTGACCTTATGCTGATTAGGGGAAGTCAGCCTTCCCCTGCTAGGAGACTGAGTCCAGTCCCCTTCAGCTTCTACAGACCAGGAGTCCGATGATTCTGAGATTTCTGATTATGAAGACATGCTCTTATCTGCTTATGAGGATTCAGATGCAGAGGAATCCATTCCTTCTGCCTCCCCTCTAGAGGATTTTTCTTTTCCTGAAGAGAGCATTTCCACTAGGAATGCCAAGACTATCCTCAGTCCAAAAAGAGACTCAGAGAATTTCTAGAGTTGCCTCTGCACAGGCCTTTAGCAATACCCCCTGTTCTGGATGTTGTGGATGATGATTTTATGGAATCCAGTCTTACTCCTGACACTTTACCTCCTGCCCCTAGGAAACCAGACAGGTACTACAGAGTACCTGACACTCACAAATTTATTTTCAAGAATCCTACTGCTGACCCAGAGATCATTTCCCAGGGGCCTAAAGGTATCAAGGCTACTACAGCCAAGAATCCCTCCCCTTCGGACAGGGATTCCAGAGCTTTGGACAGACGGGTTAAGAAGGTATATACCTCTGCAACTTTTGCTATTAGGGCATTGAATTGCCAGTTTCACATGCTGAAGTACCAGCAACATATTATGGAACTTATTAAACAAAAAGTGGCAACCTTTTCAGACTGCAGAAAATAGAGAATTGCAGGAGCTTATGCACTCTGCAAGCCAAGTCAGCAAGCATACTTTGCAGTGTGGCTTTGACGCCCTAAAAGCATCTTGCTGGGCAACAGTCACTGGCTCTGTACTGAGAAGACATTCTTGGCTGAAGGAGCAGACCTTGCCAGACCATGTCAAATCAAAGTTACTAGATGCTCCTTTGAATAAGGACTGTTTTGTTTGGCAGCAAAGCAGAAGAGGTTCTTAAAAAGATGGAAGAAAAAGCTAAGTCTATGCAGACTGTTAAAGATTTATAAGTGCAACCCCCTAGAGTCAGTAGGCATTGCCCTTCCAAACACTGGTCCTTTTCAACCCCCTCCAGGCCTTCTCAAACCAGACCCAAGAGAAACAGACCACCCAGACTACAGTCTCAGGGTATGCAGAGATCTAAGCAATGGTGTGCCCCCACCCCTAAAGCAGGGAGTGGTAAGCCACCTCCTTACGGAAAAAGCTCACAATTACTTCTTTATTCCACTCCCCAGCCCTGCCCAATTGCTTGTGCCCCTAGGAGGAAAACTTGCCCTTCTTGCAAAAAACTGGATGTCCACTCAGGACCGGTGAGTCCTCAACATTGTATCCCGGGGTTACAAATTTTATTTCCATTCACTGCCAACCCAAAGCGGGGTTTCCAGACCGTCCTCCAAACCAGTGGGCAGAGGCTCAAAACCAAGTACTTTCCCTGCACAATATCAGAGCTATTCAGCTGGTTCCAGTAGAAGAGAGGGGTCAAGGATTCTACTCCGGACTCTTCCTGGTACCCAGGAAAGAGGTCTCTTGGCGCCCAATCCTGGATCTTTCAATTGTCAACACCTTCCGGGTGGTACCAAAATTCAAAATGCTTACCCTGCAACAGCTTCTTCCTATGCTAGCCAAGGATGCCTGGTTAGTCACCCTAGACTTAAAAGAAGCCTATCTGCCCATCTCTATAAGGGAGTCATGCAGGAAGTATCTACGTTTCAGGGCAGGATCTATGCATTATCAGTTCTCTGCGCTTCCCTTTGGCTTATCTTCTGCGCCCAGAGTATTCACAAAATGCCTGTTTCCAACCATTGCATACTACAGGCAGAGAAATATCCAGATTTACCCGTACTTGGACAGCTGCCTGATTCAGGTGGACAGTCAGGAGTTGCTGCTGCAGCACCTGATATTTTTGAAAAACCTTCTCATTTCCTTGGGGTACACCACTAGTGAAAAGAAATCAAAACTGGTACCCAGTCAAAAAATTGTATTCCTGGGAGCAAGCTTGGACACAACTTCCCAGATGGCATTCCTTACTTCAGAAAAACAAGTCTATCTGACAGACTCCTTCAAACAAATGGCCACCAGAACCCAGCTGTCTGCAAGAAAAATACTCCAAGCCCTATGGTTCATGACCTCAGGTATACTGCTAATTCCATGTGCAAGACTGCATATGAAGAAACTCCAGTGGTACTTAAAAAGTCTTTGGTGCCAACATTCTCAGGACCTGGAAACAGTCATTCCTATCATACCCTGTCTAAGGACAGAGTTCCTTTGGTGGGCAGAAGCATGCAACCTCAACAAGGGACTCCCATTTAATCAACCCCACGCTGCCCAGACCCTAACCACAGACTCATCAGACACTGCCTGGGGGTCACTCATCGACAGCAAATATATTCAGGGCCACTGGAACCCAAGTCAAATTCATCTGCACATCAGCCAAAAAGAGATGCTAGCTGTACAGAGTGCCCTGACAACTGCTAATAAAAACAGACAACACCACAGTTTTGTGGTACAGCAACAAGCAGGGGGGAACCCATTCCTACCCACTGTGCAGGTTAACCATGGCGCTGTGGAACACAGCCTTGGATATTCAAGTCCATCTGCAAATTCAATTCCTGCCAGGCAAACAAAACTCACTGGCAGATGACTTAAGCAGAAATCTCCTAGACCCACACAAGTGCCAATTGGAGCCCAGCACCTTCAACCTTCTGATTCAGAAATGGGGGAGCCCAGAGGTAGATCTCTCTGCCTCTCCCTACAACCACCAGCTCAGCAAATTCTGCACCAGGAATCCTCACAGCAGGGCCTGGAAAGTGGATGCCCTATCTTTTCAGTAGGTAAATCTCTCAATATATGCTTTTCCCCCTCTGCTCCTTCTCTCGAGAGTATTACTCAAGATAAAGCAGAACAGACCAAGGACAATTCTGATTGCCCTGGACTGGCCACACCAGCACTGGTACCCACTCCTGCGCAGCCTGACACAGGTGCCACCCTGCACCGGAACCCAGCCCTGCTCACTCAGCAGGAAGGACAGATTTTGCATCCACAACTGCACACCCAAAATCTTGCAGCCTGGCTTTATTCCTTGAATTCTCCTCCAACAACCTTAAGCAAGCAGGTGCTGGAGCCACCTCTCTTCTCGCACCTTCTTTTTCAGTCAGTTCCTGAGAGGGGCAAACAACTTAAGGCCACCAAGGATAACACCCACCCCTGCTTGGGACCTTAACTTTGTACTGCAAAAGCTCATGCTTCCCCTTTTGAACCTGCTGTGTCAGCAGAATTAAAATTCCTCTCTTGGAAAACAGTCTTGCTTCTACCATCACTTCAACTAGAGTGTTTGAGCTACAAGCACTGATGGCTGTGGAACCCTTCATTATTTTCCATGCTGACAGGGTTTCCCTCGGGACTTAACCCTTCCTTTATACCTAAAGTGGTATACAGTGTGGCGCTCAACCAATTCATCCATTTGCCAACCTTCTTCCCTAATCCTCAAAATAAAGGGGAAAGGATCCTGCACTCCTTGGACATTCATAAGACAGCTCAGATCCTAACTTAATAGGACTAAGCCCTTAAGAAAATCTGACCAGTTACTAGTCAGCTTTGCAACATCGGCAGAGGGCAAGGCCATTTCAAAACAAACTATTTCCAAATGGATAGCCGACTGCATCCATTTCTGCTACAAGCACCATGGAAAACCAACCCCTTCGGAGACTGAACACATTCCACTAGGGCAACATCTGCCTCTACAGCATTTCTCAGGGGAGTACCTATCGGGGTCATCCTGGAAGCTGCTACCTGGAGTTCTGTACACACCTTTCACCAAGCATTACCACCTCCCTATCTTTTCCAGATCCAGGACAGGTTTTTCTACAGCCATCCTGCAAGGCATACTAGCCAGCCCTAACTCTTCTTGACTGTCTCCACCCTTCTTCATCTTTGGGAATCCACCCAAATGTGATGACTGCATCAGTGAAACACGAAGAACATGGTACAGTTGTGTACACTTACCATAAATGTAGATGT
>NC_056744.1:1822595880-1822761561 GCF_019279795.1 Protopterus annectens
CCTAGTGTATTTAGAAAATCTAGGAAGCTTTTGTTAAACTTTAAGAAAGAGCATAGTCTATGGGGAGAGTGTTTAGTGACTCCCGGTTAAGAAGGTGTAGCATATTAATACGAGTGTCTTCATGACAAGTAGTGAACTTTCCATGTTGTAATGATGCGTTCTGAGGTTATTGCATTAGTATCTTATGGTGTAGATCGGTAACTGATCACTTCCTCTGTCTCAATTTCATGCAATATTTTATTTGGAGAGGATGTTAGGATCCAGTCCGGAGTTGATTGTATGTCTGCGGCTTTGTAACGTCTAGTCGGTGTGGTTATAAGTTGGGTGAACTTGAACAGATGTATATTATTGGTTGGATTTTCTGATTTTATAGTTTGTCAGTCTATATTAACATCACGCAATATTATGGTTTCATGAGGGAGTTTGAGGAAGCCCAGGAGAATATATCTTGCAGTGTTTTGACACTGTTACCTTTGGACTGTGTATTTATGCACAGATATGCTTATCTGTTGTTATGATTGCTTTGTGAGCATGTTTTAAATATTAATGTTGCCCATGTTTGTGGAATCCCAAATGCCTCAAAAGCTCACTTCATAAATTCCAAACTAGCTCTTTTAAACACTTTTTTGGCGTCTAAGCTTTTGAACATTAATACATTATTTTTGCCCAATACATCCTTTTGAATAATAAAAGTTCTGTTGATGATGATAGATATTTGTCTACCATCTATAAACCCGCACTGAGACAGGTGTGTTATTCTTGGCAATATATTGTCATTCTTTTTGCCTAAATTGTCATAAACACTTTATAATTATGATTCAGAATGAAAGTTGGTTTGTATGATCCTGGATTAGAGGGATCTTTCCCATCCTTTGGTAGAACTACCTCTGCTGCTGTTTTCCAAGTCAAGGACACATCCCCACCCAGACAAAAATATTGTTAAAAGTGCTAGTAAGATTTTTATTATATCGGTTTTACTATTTTTCCACACCTCTATTAGAATGTCATTGCTTCTGATAGTTTTATTTGTGTTCGTCTTTCTCATTGCTGCTTTAACTTCACTTTCTTTATTTTTGGTGTCATACCCATTTTCTACTTCTGTTAACTGAGGGCCTTGTAATGGTCCGACATATATTACATTTCCTGTGTGGTCCTCTCAACATCTGCTTCATAGTAGTCTACAGTTACATTGAGCTTTTTCGTGGGTCCACCTCTGCCCTACCATTCCTATAATTCATTATTTAGTTTTAATCATTTTGACCGTTTGTTTCCTCAGACGTTGCTCTAGGGTTACAGTCAAAAGTGGTTGTTTAAAACCATTACTGTTTGCTCATTCAAATTTTCTAAGTACTCTTTCATAGTAATTTCTTTAATTTGTTTTTCAGCTTGTATTCCACTTATTTTTGTTTCTGTCAATCCCTTAGTTTTTTTAAACACTATAGGTATCTACTCTAACTATTGTCCCATGTTGTCTTTGCTTTCATTGTCACCATATTTCTGATCTTCAGTTTGCAATTATGCTAATAATTTTCAAGCTCTTTGCTTTTTAGATTCTAATCGAACATCTTTTTAAGTAATGTTTGATATAACTAATCATTAAATGGCTTCCATTTCAGAATAAATACATGAAAGCGTCACTTTTTGTCACAGTAGACTGTTATTTACTTATCTAATCTATGCCAAGAACCATATTTCACTAAAAATGTTTATACTGCATTGCACTTCGTTTTGTCTTACTTCTACGAATGTCTGCCCTCAGCCGGTATACTATGACTTGTTGACCGTTAAGAGAGATGTCTTCTTTACTTCCTGTAGTGTTTCAGTCTCCAGCCGTTGCTAAACATCCTTGATGAAAGCCTATAACTTCTCTGTTAATGTCCTTTTTATCTTGTCTATATAGTACAGACAGTCTAATTCTTGGGTGTGTTTATTCGTCGAGCAGCATGTTCATCAAACGGTTGTTTGTCACACTTTATTTATCAAACCTAACTTTAATCCAAAGGCCAAATCATCGTAAGTCTATGCATCAAGGACCATCATCAAAGAAGCTGAACGGAGCAATGGGGCACTTACTGGTAACTTAGCTGTAAGGAAAGCTGCGCGTTCTCTGCTGTAGTGCGATCTTGTTGGTATGTATAATTAGTGGGGCTTTGTGGTGCTGTGGAAAGGGTAAGTTTCCTTGTATATCCTATATGAATATTGTTCTGAAGGTAAGGCGGTAATTTGGTAAAACAGCAGTGTAAACCTTCTGCTATTTTCTAGTCAGAATCAAACACGGATTTTCTCCTCGGGTTAAAGAATGCTCATTTCAGATCACCATAATCTTTTTTTTTTTTCACTTGCCTAAATTTAACGAGTTACATGTCTTATTGCTCTTTACCTTTTATTTAACAGTTTTTAAAATTTTAATTTCTGCATTTTGTTCATTCCATCAAGTAGTACAGACTTCTAACATTTTCATTGTTAACTTTGTTAGATGTTTTAATGCTGTAGCTAATTTCAAAGGGTCAGACCTATTAACCATCTTAAAGCAGCTCCATCCTCTTATAATCAGTCATTGCGTGTAAAGAAAGTCTATCTCAATTCCAGTAGCACTAGAGACAGAATCATCGCCCATTCTGAATCCTGATAACAAATGTCAGTTTTAACTAAATTATATCCACTATCAAAATGCTTATTTTTTTCACTGGTACTTAGTGATTTCAGTTGTGTTAAAATATCTTCCAGTGTGCATCTTACATTTTAGTGATGGCAGACTTCTTTGCTCATACATATATTACCCTGCAGTTAAGCTGTTTTTCTCAGCCAGTGTTTACAGTGTGTTGTTGAGAATCTTATCTGTTTGTCTTTCAGGCTCCAGAGTTCTCTTTTCTAGACCAGGTGCACTCATTACCAAAACTAACTTTATATATTGTTGCCCGTTTGTTTCTGTCATATATTTTCTTTTTCATTCCGTGTTTGCTTTCTTCACCTTCCTTTTCCCACTGTCATAGAACCTTTATTCAAAGCAACATAACAGTTCGCTGTTTGAAAACAAATAGGACTTTCATTAGACTGCATGAAATATAGATGATGTTCATGTTTCACTGTTGCAGTCATTACATTTGGGTAATCTGCTGTCAGGTTGCCCTCAGTTCGCCTGAATTCCAAAGTCTTGTATCCTGCGTCAGTTGCTGTCTCCTCTTCCGTGACATCAGGTCATCAGGGGTATAAAACAGGCAGCTGCCGCCATTTTGTGTAGTCTTTCTTGCTGCGCGGTGCCCGAAGCAGAAGCATTTTGCAAGTGCCGGTCAGCCATCTACTGAAATATTTAAGTTTCAGAACCGAAGTCTTCACTAAAGCTAAGTACCCCATTGGGGAAACTTTTTTCTTGCCTTTTACCGATGTCAGAAAAAGTTAATAATTGTATTACTTGTGGGAAGCAAATACCTCATAAGGATTTCCATTTATACTGTATTCTTTGCCTAGGCCCTGATCATAATGTGCCTTGCGGTCAGTTTTGTGCTAAATTTAACCAACGCACTATTAAGCGTCTGTATATTTTTGCATCTAAGTATTTTGTAAACAGATTTAACTACCCAGAGATGTCGTCGGATAGCAATCCAACTACCGGAGTACATAAAAAACATAAATAAAAGGACAGGGAAAGGCAGTCGAGATCCAAAACCAACGACAAAGCTTCTAAGCCGTTCGGCAGTACTCAGGCGCTTTCGCAGCCCCTGATGCCTGCTACTTTTGAGTCGCAGGCCTCTACCGACACCCATGTGGAGGCAGGCATGCTGCAAGATACTCAAGGTATTGGACTGACGGATGTATCTCCCTCAGATGGGTCTGGAGCCGCTGAGCAGGCACCGGCTTCTTTGGGTGTATTCAGACCTTAACATTTTTATATCAAACCGATGAAAGCTGCAAAGCCAAAGGCAAAGACACCTTCAAAAACTAAAAAAAAAATGACGCCTGAGCCATGTGCACAGGCCTCTATGCCTAAAAAACAGATGATCAAAATGGCTGAAGACCTTATTACCTTGAAAAGGGGTGTACCCATCCCCCTCCAGATAAGAGGCCTAGGCAAGACACTGACTATAAATCTTCAGATCTGGTTTCTATTTCTTCTGATTCCTCTTCTGATTAGGAATTATCTTTACCTTCCTCTGAGGATTCTGATGCTGAAGAGTCTATTCCATCTGCATCTCCTGAGGATTATTCATTTGGAGAAACCTTGTATACTTTGAGGGAGCATTTTCACTGGGAGAGTCAAGACTTCTCAGAATCAAAAAAAAAGAGTCTCCGGGATTTCCTCCTCCTCTCAGCACAAGCCTTTATCCATACCCCCTGTGTTAGACATTGTGGATGATGTTTTTTCGGAGTTGGGCCTGACCCCTGACTCTCTACCTCCGGCTCCCAGTAAGCCTGACCGGTATTACAGGGTCCCCTGACTCTCATAAATTTTTATTTAGAAACCCTGCTGCTGATCCTGAAACTATTTCACAGGGTCCTAAGGGAGTTAAGGCCTCAACATCAAAGAACCCTACCCTCTCCGACAGAGATTCAAGGGCGCTGGACAGATGGGGGGAAAAGGTTTATACATCTGCAACCTTGGCAATTAGGGCCTTAAACTGTCAATTTCATATGCTTAAGTACCAACAACATGTTATGGGATTGCTGAAACAGAAAATGATGTTGATTTCAGAATTTGCAGAAAATAAGGAATTGCAGGAATTATTGCATGCAGCAGAACAAGTTGGAAAGCATACTTTGCAATGTGGTTTTGATTCTTTAGAGGCCTCCTGCAGGGCCGCAGTTACTGGATCTGTGATTAGGAGGCATGCCTGGTTAAAGGAACAAAATTTGTCTGATCATGTTAAAGCTAAACTGCTAGATGCACCTTTACAGCATGATTCTCTGTTTGTTATTGAGGCAGAAGAGGTTTTAAAGAAAATGGAAGACAAAGCTAAGTCTATGCAAACTGTTAAAGATTTCTTACAAGTGCAGCCACCTAGATTCAGTAGACACTGGCCTACAAAAAATTGGTCCTTTCCTGTGTCAGACAGAGCTCAAAGGGGCAAATCCAGACGCCCTAAGGGTTCCAGGTACCAGGCTCAAGACTCATACAGGTCAAAGCAATGGTGTGCATCCACCTCCAAATCTGGGGGAGATAAAGCGCAAACCTACAGAAAGCAATCCCAATGACTTCCTTCTGCCTACACCTAGCACTTATCTGTTGCCAGCACCCATAGGGGGAAAATTAGCACTTTTTGCTCAAAATTGGCAATTAACCCAGGACAAGTGGGTACTGAACATTGTATCACAGGGATACAGATTCTATTTCCATACTCTGCCAATGACAAATGGTTGGACAGACCTGCCAAAAAACCAATAGGCAGAGGCACAGAAACAGGTTACGTCCCTTGTGTTTATGGGGACCATTCAGACAGTACCAGAACAGGAAAAAGGATGAGGTTTTTACTCGACTGTTCTTGGTACCCAGAAAGGACAAGGCGTGGCAGCCAATACTGGATTTATCGATTTTGAACACATACCTGGACATTCCAAAATTCAAAATGTTTACCTTGCAACAGCTTCTGCCCTTGCTGGGCAAGAATGCTTGGCTAGTGACTTTAGACTTAAGAGGCATACCTGGATGTCCCAATAAGACAGCCGTGCAGAAGATACCACAGATTCCAGGCTGGCTTAATGCATTACCAATTCTCTGCACTGCCCTTTGGCTTATCTACTGTGCTCAGAGTCTTTACAAAGTGCCTGGCACCAGTAATTGCATTTTGCAGACAAAGAAGTATTCAAATATATCCTTACTTGGACGACTGTCTCATTCAAGCAGACAACAAAGACACTCTTCTACGACACCTGGCATTTGTGAAAAGGCTTCTAGCATGCCTAGGGTACACAATAAACGAAAAGAAATCACAACTGGTAACCTCTCAAAAGTTAACATTCCTGGGTGCAAGCTTGCATACAACTGCCCAGATGGCTTACCTCACGCCAGACCAACAAAGGCAACTGACTACTTTCGTCAAACTGATGGTAACAAAATCCCAGTCTTCTGCAGGCTCTGGGCTTCATGGCATCCTGCATCCTACTAATTCCATATGCAAGACTGCACATGAGGAAATTTCAATGGTACCTAAAACGTTTATGGAGTCAACATTCGCACAGTCTGGAAACAATGATTCCTCTCATCCCCTGCCTGCAACAGGAATTTCTATGGTGGGCAAAGGCCTGTCACCAAAACATGGGATGGCCCTTCACTCTACCCCCCCTGTCAGCCAAACCTTAACAGACGCATCAGATTATGCCTGGGGGGGCCCACATGCAGGAAGATGCATTCAGGCATATGGGCACCAAATCAAATGCATCTACATATCAACCAGAAAGAGACGCTAGCTGTTCAAAATGCCCTAAAAGCCTTCAAGGACTTACTTCATCCAGGACAACCGTTGATAAAGACGGACACCACCACAGTCATGTGGTATATAAACAAGCAAGGAGGCACACACTCATACTCCCTTTGCAGATTAGCCATGGCACTGTGGGACATAGCTTTGACCTACCAAATAAATCTTCAAGCTCAATTCCTGCCAGGAAAACAGAACACTCTGGCAGACGATTTAAGCAGAAACCTTATGGATC
The DNA here is from genome assembly GCF_019279795.1 of Protopterus annectens. Classification (NCBI taxonomy): domain Eukaryota; kingdom Metazoa; phylum Chordata; order Ceratodontiformes; family Protopteridae; genus Protopterus; species Protopterus annectens. The sequence goes on from NC_056744.1 coordinate 1,822,602,529, forward strand.
CTCATGAGTGGAAACTAAATCCACAAGTCTTCAGCATGATAACAGAGAAATGGGAGAGCCCAGACATAGATCTATTTGCCTCTCCTCAAAATTATCAATTGAAAAGATTCTGCTCAAGGACTTATCACAGACAAGCATGGAAAGTGGACGCCCTATCCTTCAGTTGGAAAAACCTGTCAGTTTACACCTTCCCTCCTCTGCCTCTTCTACACAAGGTCCTCCTAAAAGTCAGGTAAGAGAAGCCAAAGATGATATTAATTGCTCCGGACTGGCCCCGCCAATACTGGTACCCAATCCTAAGGAACTTGTCTCAATACCCAGCTTGGACCTTGCCTCAAAGACCACAACTACTGTCCCAGCAAAACAATCAGATCCTGCACCGTCAACTACAGACTCTGAACCTGGCAGCATGGGTAATCATGTAATCATATGAACGACACTTCTCAGTAAAGCTATGATGGATGTCATTTTGGAAGCCAGAAGGCCTAGTACTAGAAAATCTTATGCTGATAAATGGAAGAGATTCTTGCTTGGAATCAAGAACAAGGAACTGATACAGCAGAACCACATATTCCTCGGATATTACAGTACTTAACGGAGATGCTTGACAAAGGCCTATCTTTCTCATCAATCAAAATCCATGCCTCTGCCATTTCGGCTCATTACAATACAGAGCCACCAATCTTTTCTCATCCTTTACTAAAGCAGTATCGTAGAGGAGCCAAAAACCTAAGGCCTCCTAGAAGATCACCATTACCTGCATGGGACCTCAATTATGTGTTGGAAAACCTCACCCTGCCTCCATTTGAACCAGCCACTACCGCTGATATAAAGTTCTTATCATGGAAGACAGTTCTACTAGCAATTACTTCAGCAAGAAGAGGTTCAGAGCTACAGGCCCTCATGGCTGTAGAGCCTTTTATCATTTTTTTTACCCAGACAGGGTGTCTGAGGATAAATCCCACTTTTATGCCTAAGGTGGTTTCCAGTGTGGCTCTTAACCAAACAATTCATCTGCCAACTTTTTATCCAAATCCGCAGGACAAAGGGGAGAGAATTTTGCATTCCTTGGACGTACACAGGCAGCTAAGATTTTACTTGATCAGGACAAAAGCTCTATGAAAAACTGAGCAATTACTAGTGACATATGCTGCAGGATCAGAGGGCAAGGCTATTTCAAAGCAGACAATTTCAAAGTGGAAAAGCCACTGCATCCGTTTCTGCTACTTGCACCATGGTAAACCTGTGCCCAAGGGCATAAGGTCTCATTCCACCAGAGCTGCAGCTACTTCATCAGCCTTTCTCAGAGGAGTACCAACCAAAGACATTCTAGATGCTGCTACTTGGAGTTCTGTTCACACCTTTACAAAGCATTACCATTTGCCTCTCTACTCTAAGGCCAGGGCAGGCTTTGCCACTGCAGTGCCTTATAGCTGTACCTAATGCTGTTTAGCTCCAACCACCCAACCATAGCTTTGGGATTCTACCCAAATGTAATGACTGCAATAGTGAAACACAAAGAACATAGTACAGTTGTGTACACTTACCATAAATGTAGATGTTCGAGTGTATTCACTGTTGCAGTCCAGGTTACCCTCCCGCCATCCCCCTGTCATTCTACAGTTGATCTTTCCTTCTCTATCTTCTACAACTTATGTGGTGTATTTGCTTGTAGATGAAGGTAAAGTTTATATGAATGCATGTATATAGATATATATAATATTGCTACCTTTTTGGGGGCACCTGACATCGGGGGCAAGAAAAGCTAAAGAAAATGTCTGCTGCATGTTTTATACTCCTGACGACCTGACGTCATGGAAGAGGAGACCGCAACTGACGCAGGACCCAAGACTTTGGAATTCAGGCCGACTGAGGGCAACTTGCCAGCAGATTACCCAAATGTAATGACTGCAACAGTGAATACATTCTAACATCTACATTTATGGTAAGTGTACACAACTGTACTTTCCCCCTTAGATATAACATTCATTTTCAAGTAAAATTTGACATATAAAATATAGTGTACATTTCTATTAATCGAATAGTTAGCTTCTCTCAGGTACATGACTGATTTCTGTAGTTTTAGTTTATCATTCAGAGTGCAGCCAACATTATTGTTATATCATATCCTTTTCCATATAAATGTATACATGTTAAGTACTTTCCTGAGTCAGTGTTCCCAGTGCATTGATTTTTATGAAATATCCCCATTTTTGAAAGCTGTTTCATCACCTTAATGTTATCCATATTTTTTTGTACAAGAAAGTCTTCACAGGAGATATCTCCTTTGTTTGCTTTTCTGCATTTGTTGACTGGTTGCTTTTTCCTTTGCAATCTCCTGCCTCCAATTCTTCTTTTTATCAGTTCATCTTAAGCCTGTTCAGTGACTGTATAACTTTTTAATCCAAGTGGGTAGAAGACTTGAAAAATACAGGATATAGTAACCTGATACAAAGTTTTATTTCTTTACAGAGTCTTATGGAAGTAAGAAAGACATTTATTTTGTGTTTCTAATGAAAAGTCATTGTCTGTCTAGATCCTTGTGTATCCATCCTTTAAAATAAATCCTGTTCTGCACAAAATAGACACCACTTCTTACTTCAGCTGATATATCCACACTTTAATCCTTATAGGTTTGTCCACTTTCTCAGTTTCATATTAGGAATATTTACTCTGTGCTCTTTCTGCTTTTAATATCAGCAACAAATGTCCATGTGCTTAGAGATATTCTTGAAGTCTTTACAACCCTTTCTTTGGTTTCTATTGATACTGTTGTAAACCTCAAGTTGTCACTGTGTGAACTGTCCTCTACTTTAGCCAGTTTATGTTCCATTTGTTTTACTTTAGTTGTTCTATAATTTCTTCTCTTTTTTTATCAGTTTTTATAACCACTATTCCTTCTGAATGCCTGGTTAGAACATTGCCTAATGCGGCTCCCTGCTCAGATATATGGAAACCAATGTCTCTGACATCTCTGAGTGCATTTGGTCACTTGTTCAGCCAAGGTGACGGAGGAATTTTCTCCTTCAGCTACCAGCACATCTGATTTTTCCCAGCTCTGCTCTATTGCACTGCTTCCCAGTCCCCTTTCTGTGTTTTCACAGTTGTTCTTCCTTTTTATTTATTTCACAGTTTCTCTTCTTTTTAGCATTTTGGTTATGTCAGGCCATTCAGCTACTCATTTCTTTTACCACTTTACAGCAGTTTGCAAGGTGTTGATGTTTTAATGACTGTTAGCTCGGAACCCTGTATTTGACTACTTACAGTATAACTGTCATTCTGGAATCCATTAGACTCTCTTGTTTGGTTTGTGCGAATAATAACCTTTACCCTTCTCATCTTTATCATAGATGAAAGCATCTTCACAGGTCTTGTGAGGTGCAATGTAAAAATGTGCACCTGTCTTCTAAAGTTGCAACTAAGACGCACAGTGGTCCATTTGGTTGAAGTCTGTTTGGTGCTTTTCTTACATGCATTGTTAAACTGTTCCAAAATGAGAATTTTTAATGAAATGTGTGTCCATCTGGTATTTATTTACTATAAAGCAGAGTTTGAGTAGCTCTTCCAAACCCAGCCCCCCCCCCCACCTTGGCATTATAAGTGATTTAAAAGGATTATCACATAATAATTGTATCGCATATAGTAATAATATTGCTGTTAGTGTTGAGGGCTAAATGATTGCACAGTGTGCTGCTTGAAAACATGGATGTTTACCCGTTAGCTATAATAATCTAGCCGTTATCCAGTTGTGGTTAAAAGAGGACCTTTGTTCAACTGTATCCTAGCATGATTTGTTATATCCTACCCGTGCCACTTCTTTGCTGACAGTAGACCAGAGGATCGAATAATGGTGGTGGCCTTCAGGTGTGTTTTGTTAGAAATAACACCACACTTCCACATGACGCTGCAGACTGACTGGTCACTCCAGTTTTTGTGGGTGATCTCACCTTACTATATATTGGTCACTCCAGTTTTTGTGGGTGGTCTCACCTTACTAAATATTGGTGGAGTCTGAGTTCTCCTTTCTTTCTCTCCACTTTCTTTTGATAATTTTCTGTTTATTGTCTGTTGTGACATTTTCTTTTATGGCTGGGTAGCACTAGTCTGTACTGATGTGAAAGTAACCATCAATTACTGGAATGATTCATAGCTCACAGTAAGTTGACATAGCTGGTTAAGGAAAGGGCCTTATGAGATAATTTGTCACAGGTAAGACAGTGTACTGGATTTGTTTTTGTGTGTGCTGGTGGCCCATGTTGTGGCTAAAAAGGGTCATTGGTGTCAGTCTAGTCCATTAACCTGCTTATAAATGAGAAATAAACAGAGGCCCTGCCTTGTTTTTTTATGTATAAGGAGATGTTCTTCGTGTTTCATTGTTGCAGTCATTACATTTGGGTAATCTGCTGGCAGGTTGCCCTCAGTTGGCCTGAATTCCAAAGTCTTGGGTCTTGTGTTGGTTGCTGTCTCCTCTTCCATGACGTCAGGTTGTCAGGGGTATAAAACATGCAGCCAACGCCATTTTCTTTAGTCTTTCTTGCCGCGCGGTGCCCAAAGCAGAAGCATTTCGCAAGTGCCGGTCAGCTGACTCCTGAAATGTTCGAGTTTGAGTTTCAGAACCGAAGTCTTCACTAAAGCGAAGTACCTTGTTGGGGAAACTTTTTTCTTGCTCCATACCAATGTCAGAAAAAGTTAATAATTGTATTACTTGTGGGAAGCAAATACCTCATAAGGATTTCAATTTATACTGTATTCCTTGCCTAGGCCCTGATCACAATGTGCCTGGATGTCTGTTTTGTGCTAGATTTAACCAACGCACTATTAAGTGTCGGTATATTTTTGCCTCAGAGTATTTTGGAAACAGATTTAACTACCTAGAAGTGTTGTCGGATAGCAATCCGACTACCGGAGTACATAAAAAAACACAAGAAAAGGACAGAGAAAGACAGTTGAAGTCCAAAACTGATGACGAAGCTTCTCCTAAGCCAGTCACCGGTTCGCCAGTACTCAGTGAGGCGCTTTTGCAGCCCCTTATACCCGCTACTTTCGAGTCTCACGCCCCTACCAACACCCATGTGGAGTCCGGCATGCCGTGAGATACTCACAGTATTGGACCCACGGATGTATCTCCCTCAGATAGGTCCTGAGTCGCTGAGTAGGCACTGGCTTCTGAGGGTGTATTCAGGCCTCAACATTTATATGTCAAACCAACGACAGCTGCAAAACCAAAGACAAAAGCAACTTCTAAAACTAAAAAGTGACGCACGAGCCACGTGCACAGGCCTCTATGCCTAAAAAACAGATTATCAAAATGTCTGAAGACCTTATTACCTTGATCAGGGTTCCCGTCCCCCTCCATATAAGAAGCCTAGGCAAGACACTGATTATGAATCTTCAGATCAGGTTTCTGTTTCTTCTGATCAGGAATTATCTATACCTCCCTATGAGGATTCTGATGCAGAGGAGTCTATACAATCTGCATCACCTCCTGAGGATTATTCATTTGGAGAAACCTTGCATACGTTGAGGAAGCATTTTCACTGGGAGAGAAAAGATTTCTCAATCAAAAAAGAGGCTCAGGGATTTCCTCCTTCTCCCTCAGCACAGGCCTTTAGCCATACCCCTGTTTTAGACATTGTGGATGATGTGTTTTCAAAGTCAAGCTTGACCCATGACTCCTTACCTCCGGCTCCCAGCAAGCCTGACAGATATTACAGTGTCCCCGACTCTCGCAAATTTTTATTTAGAAACCCTGCTGCTGATCCTGAAACTATTTCACAGGGTCCAAAGGGAGTTAAGGCCTCAACAGCAAAAAAATCCTACTCCCTCTGACAGAGATTCAAGGGCATTGGATAGATGGGGAAAAAAGGTTTATACATCTTCAACCTTGGCAGTTAGGGCCTTAAACTGCCAATTTCATATACTGAAGTATCAACAACATGTTATGGGATTGCTGAAACATAAAATGATGTTGATTTCTGTATGTGCAGAGAATAAAGAATTGCAGGAATTATTGCATACAGCTGAACAGGTTGGAAAGCATACTTTGCAATGGGGTTTTGATTCTTTAGAGGCCTCCTGCAGGGCCGCAGTTACTGGATAGTTCATAGTTCATAGGTTAGTACTAGGCTAACTGCCCTTGCGAGCCATTTTAAGCCTAGCCAATTATTCCTTTTGAGACTCAAACCGTGTACCTTGTGTTTGTAAGGCAAATACCTTAACCATTAGACCATCCTCCCAACCCAAAAAACCTCTGCCAGTCTCGAACCCCAGACCATTGACACAGTAGATTGCATGAATTACCACTAAGCCACAGCAGATGTACATCTGTGATTAGGAGGCATGCCTGACTATAGGAACAAAATTTGCCTGATCATGTTAAAGCTAAATTGCTAGATGCACCTTTACAGCATGATACTCTGTTTGGTATTAAGGCAGAAGAGGTTTTAAAGAAAATGGAAGACAAAGCTAAGTCTATGCAAACTGTAAAATACTTCTTACAAGTGCAGCCACCAAGATTCAGTAGACACTGGCCTACAAAAAATTGGTCCTTTCCTGTGTCAGACAGAGCTCAAAGGGGCAAATCCAGACGCCCTAAGGCTTCCAGATAACAGGCACAAGATTCATACAGGTCAAAGCAATGGGGCGCTTCTACCTCCAGATCTGGAGGAGATAAAGCACAAACCTACGGGCAAGAGTCCCAGTGACTTCCCTCTGCCTACACCAAGCACTTACCTTTTGGCAGCACCCTTAGGGGGAAAATTAGCACTTTTTGCTCAAAATTGGCAGTTAACCCAGGGCAAGTGGGTGCTAAATATAGTATCACAGGGATACAGATTCCATTTCCATTTCCATACTCTGCCAATGGCAAACGGTTGGCCAGATCTGCCAAAAAATCAATGGGCAGAGGCACCGAAACAGGTTACGTCCCTCATGGATATGGGGGCCATTCATCCAGTACCAGAACAGGAAAAAGGACATGGTTTTTACTCTACTGTTCTTGGTACCCAGAAAGGACAAGGCTTGGCGGCCAATACTGGATTTTTCGATTTTGAACACATACCTGGACATTCCAAAATTCAAAATGCTGACACTGCAGCAGCTTCTGCACATGCTGGGCAAGAATGCATGGCTGGTGACATTAGACCTAAAAGAGACATACCTGCATGCCCCAATAAGGCAATCATGCAGAATATACCTCAGATTCAAGGCTAGCTTAATGCATTACCAATTCTCTACACTGCCCTTTGGCTTATCTACTGAGCCCCAGGGTCTTTACAAAGTGCCTGGCACCAGTAATTGCATTTTGCAGACAAAGAAGTATACAAATATATCCTTACTTGGACGACTGTCTCATTCAAGCAGAGAACAAGGACATTCTTCTTCAACACCTGCCGTTTGTGAAAAGGCTTCTAACATGCCTAGTGTACACAATAAACGAAAAGAAATAACAGCTGGTACCCTCTCAAAAGATAACATTCCTGGGTGCAAGCTTGGTAACAACTGCCCAGATGGCTTACCTCATGGCAGACAAGCAAAGGCAACTGACTACTTACTTCAAACTGATGGCAACAAAGACCCATTTATCTGCAAGACAAACTCTGCAGGCGTTGGGCTTCATGGCATCCTGCATCCTACTGATTCCATATGCAAGACTGCATATGAGGAAACTTCAGTGGTACCTAAAACGGTTATAGAGTCAACATTGTCACCATCTGGAAACAATGATTCCTCTCATTCCCTGTCTACAACAGGGGTTTCTATGGTGGGCAAAGGCTTGTCACCAAAACATGGTACAAGCCTTCACTCTACCCCCTACCAGCCAAACCTTAACAGACTCATCAGATTATGCCTGGGGGGGGGGCTCATGGCAGGAAGATGCATTCAGGGCATATGGACCCCAAAAAGAATGCATCTACATATCAACCAGAAAGAGATGCTAGCTGTTCAAAATGCCCTAACAGCCTTCAAGGACTTACTTCATCCAGGACAACTACTGATAAAGACGGACAACACCACAGTCATGTGATATATAAACAAGCAGGGGGGCACGCACTCATACCTCCTCTGCAGATTAGCCATGGCACTTTGGGACACAGCTTTGACTTGCCAAATACATCTTCAAGCTGAATTCCTGCCAAGAAAACAAAATGCTCTGGCAGGAGATTTAAACAGAAACCTTATGGATCCTCACGAGTGGAAACTAGATCCACAAGTCTTCAGCATAACAACAAAGAAATGGGGGAGCCCAGACATAGATCTATTTGCCTCTCCTCAAAATTATCAATTGAAAAGATTCTGCACAAGGACTCATCACAGACAAGCATGGAAAGTGGACGCCCTATCCTTCATTTGGAAAAACCTATCAGTTTACGTCTTTCCTCATCTGCCTCTTTTTTTCCCAAGGTCCTCCTAAAAGTCAGACAAGAGAAACCAAAGATGATACTAATTGCCCCGCCAATACTGGTACCCAATCATAAGGAACTTGTCTCAATACCCAGCTTGGACCTTACCTCAAAGACCTCAACTACTGTCCCAGCAAAAAAATCAGATCCTGCACAATCATCTCCAGACACTGAACCTGGCAGCATGGCTGATCATGTAGTTATACAAACAACACCTCTCAGTAAAGCTGTGATGGATGTCATTTTGGAAGCCAGAAGGCCTAGTACTAGAAAATCTTATGCTGATAAATGGAAGAGATTCTTGCTTGGAATCAAGAACAAGGAACTGATACAGCAGAACCAAATATTCCTCAGATATTACAATACTTGACTGAGATGCTTGACAAAGGCCTATCTTTCTCATCAATTAAAATCCCTTGCCTGTGCCATTTCAGCTCATTACAATACAGAGCCACCAATCTTTTCTCATCCTTTACTAAAGGCAGTATCTTAGAGGAGCCAAAACTTTAAGGCCTCCTAGAAGATCACCAATACCTGCATGGGACCTCAGTTATGTGTTGGAAAAGCTCATCATGCCTCCATTTGAACCAGCTACTGCCACTGATATAAAGTTTTTATCATGGAAAACAGCTCTGCTACTAGCAATTACTTCAGCAAGAAGAGTCTCAGAGCTACAGGCCCTTATGGCTGTGGAGCCTTTTATCATATTTTACCCAGACAGGGTGTCTCTGAGGACAAATCCAACTTTTATGCCTAAGATGGTTTCCAGTGTGGCACTTAACCAAACTGTTCATCTGCCAACCTTTTATCCAAATCTGCAGAACAAGGGGGAGAGAATTCTGCATTCCTTGGACGTACACAGACAGCTAAGATTCTACTTGTGCAGGACTAAAGCTCTAAGAAAAACTGAGCAATTACTAGTGACATATGCTACAGGATCAGAAGGAAAGGCTATTTCAAAGCAGACTATTTCAAAGTGGATAAGCCACTGCATTCGATGTTCGTGTGATACTGCTGCTGTCATTACACTTGGGTTATCCTGCCGTCAGGCGGTTCCCCAGCCGGCCTGAGTTCCAAAGTCTTGGTCCGGCGTCAGTTGCTGTCGCCTCCTCCCTGACGTCAGTGCGACAGGGTTATACAAGATACAGCTGACGCCATTTTCTTCAGTCTTTCTTGCCACGCGGTGCCGAAGCAAAAGCAGTTCACAAGTGCCAATCGGCCAATCCAGAACCGAAGTCTTCTACAAAGCTAAGTACCCTGCTGGGGAAACTTTTTCTTGCCTCAGACCAATGTCAGTAAAAGTTAACTGTATTTCTTGTGGGAAGCAAATACCTCATAAGGATTTTCATTCTTATTGTATCCCATGCCTAGGCCTAGACCACAATGTTACTGGTTGTCGGTTTTGTGCTAGATTTAATAAGCGCACTATTAAACATCTGTTTGATTTTGCCCGACATTACTTTTGCAGAAAATTTAATTATACCATGCCGTCGGAACTTCAGACAACCGGTATTCATACAAAGCGATAAGAACAAGGACAGGCATCCAAGGTCCAAAACTGACGACGAAGCCTCTTCTAGGCCAGTCACCGGTTCTCCGGTTTTCAGTGAGGCGCCTTCGCAGCCCCTGATGACCGCTTCTGCAGAACCACAGGTCGCCCCCGACCCCCACGTGGAGATGGCTGGGCCTTCGGACACTAGCTTTTCAGCAGACCGAAACCGATCCTGCAGAGGTATCCGGAGTACCTGAGCTACCGGCAGCTTCAGAGGGTGTCTTAAGACCTACTCAGTTAAGCATTAAACCCTCTTCTAAGTCAAAGCCTCCTTTAAAAACTAAAAAAACAAGTGCAGCATTCTCCAGGACAGGCCTCCATGCTTAAGAAACAAATGCTCAAAATGGCCTAAGACCTAATCACTCTGATCAGGAGTTCCCATCCCCCACCTGATAAAAGGCCTAGACAGGATGCAGATTATGATTCATCCGACCAGGGGTCCATTTCCTCAGATTCATCCTCAGACCTGGGATACTCTTTACCCCCCTTATGAGGATTCTGATGCTAAGGAATCTATTCCATCAGCCTCTCCGCCTGAGGACTACTCCTTTAGGGAAACCTTACATACCATGAGGGAGCATTTCCATTGGGAAGGCCAGGATTATTCAGAATCCAAGAAAAGGCTCAGAGACTTCCTGTTACCTCAACACAGACCCCTGGCTATTCCGCCAGTGCTAGATATTGTGGATGATGTGTACACTGAATCCAGCTTAAATCTTGATTCCTTACCTCCAGCTCCACTTAAACCGGACAGATATTAGAGTCCCTAACTCGCACACATTTCTGTATAAAAGCCCTGTTGCTGATCCTGAAACTATTTCTCAGGGACCCAAAGGGGTTAAGGCCTCATCAGCAAGAACCCAGTTCCCTCTGACAGAGATTCCAGAGCACTAGACAGATAGGGAAAGAAAGTATATACGTCTGCAACTTTAACAATGAAAGCCTTAAATTGCCGGTTTCACATGCAAAAATGTCAGCAATTTTTAATGTCTCAGTTGAAACAAAAAATGCTTCCCAGATACAGATCCTCCTAATTTTTAAAGAAATGCAGGATTTATTGCATGCCGCTGAACAAGTGGGAAAGCATACTTTGCAATGTGGTTTTGATTCTTTAGAGGCCTCATGCAGAGCACCAGTTACAGGCTCTGTCATTAGAAGACATGCATGGTCAAAAGAACATACGTTACCAGATCATGTTAAAGCTAAATTACTGGATGCACCTTTACAGCAGGATGTTTTATTTGGAGTTAAGGTAGAAGAGGTATTAAAGAAAATGGAGGATAAGGCAAAATCTATGCAAACAGTGAAGGATTTCTTACAGGTTCAGCCTCCTCGATTTAGTAGAAACTGGCCAACAAAGAATTGGTCCTTTCCAGTTAATGACAGACCTCAAAGGGGCAGATACAGACGGCCAAGCAAGAGTTTTACTCCAGACTCTTTCTGGTTCCCAGAAAAGACAAAGCCTGGAGGCCCATTTTGGATCTTTCTTCACTAAACACTTACCTGGATGTTCCAAAATTCAAAATGTTGACATTACAGCAGCTTCTTCCCATGCTGGGCAAGCAAGCTTGGCTCGTGACTTTGGACCTCAAGGAGGCATACCTGCATGTCCCTATCAGACAAAACTGCAGAAGATACCTCAGGTTCTTAGGTGGTCCAATGCACTATCAATTCTCTGCACTGCCCTTTGGATTATCTACTGCGCTCAGGGTCTTCACAAAGTGCCTGGCACCAGTAATTGCATTTTGCAGACAGAAAGGAATTCAAATTTACCCCTACCTGGACGACTGCCTGATTCAAGCAGAGAGCAAGGACATTCTTCTACAGCATCTGGCATTTGTAAAAAAGTTAAGTTGACTGGGGTACACAGTAAACGAAAAGAAATCAAAACTAGTGCCCTCACAACAGATAATATTCCTGGGTGCCAGCTTGAACACAACGGCCCAGATGGCTTTTCTCATGCCAGACAAGCAAGGACAACTGACTCAATACTTTCAATTGATGGCAACAAAGACCCAACTCCCTGCAAGAAAAATTCTGCAGGCCTTGGGCTTCATGGCATCTTGCATACTACTAATTCCATATGCCAGACTGTATATGAGGAAACTACAATGGTACCTAAAGAGCGTGTGGTCTCAACACTGTCAAAGTTTGGAAACAGTTATACCACTAATACCTTGCCTTCAACAGGAGTTTAGATGGTGGGCTCAAGCTTGTCACCTCAACAAGGGACAGTCTTTTACACAACCCACAGCCAGGCAAACACTGACAACAGATGCATCGGATTACGCCTAGGGAGCACACATGGCAGGAAAATGTATTCAGGGCACGTGGCCTGCAGAACAAAGGCATCTTCACATCAATCAAAAAGAGATGCTAGCTGTACAAAATGCACTTATAGCTTTCAAGGACCTGCTACATCCAGGACAACTACTACTAAAGACAGACAACACCACAGTTATGTGGTACATAAACAAGCAAGGGGGCACACACTCCTACCCCCTCTGCAGACAAGCCATGACCTTGTGGAACACAGCTATAAACTATCAAGTTCATCTACAAGCACAGTTCCTGCCAGGACAGAAAAACACACTGGCAGACGACTTAAGCAGAAATATCATGGATCCCCACAAATGGGAATTGAATCCTCAAATATTCAGAATGATAGCAAAGAAGTGGTGGAGCCCGGACATATATCTGTTTGCCTCCCCAATGAATTGCCAGCTAAAGAAATTCTGCACAAGGAGTTACCATATGCAAGCATGGAAAGTGGATGCCCTCTCATTCAGCTGGACAAACCTACAAGTATATGCTTTTCCACCACTGCCTCTTCTCCCAAAGGTACTCATAAAAGCCAGGCAAGAAGAGCCAGAAATGATCCTGATTGCACCAGACTGGCCACGCCAGCACTAGTACCCAATCTTAAAAAACTTAGCACAAGGACCACCATGGATTTTGCCTCAAATACCACATCTGCTGTCTCAGCACAACAATCAGTTACTCCACAGCCAGCTGAAGACACTAAACCTAGCTGCATGGAAGATTCCCTAGCCACGCAAGCAATGCCTCTCTCCAAAGCAGTTATGGATGTCATTCTGGAGGCCAGAAGGCCTAGTACCAGGAAAGCCTACTCGGATAAATGGAAGAGATTCTGTGCCTGGAACCAGGCTCACAGCCTTGATCCTCTTGTGCCAAACATTCCTCAGATACTACAATATTTGACTGAGATGCTGGACAAAGGCCTCTCCTTTTTATCCATCAAGATCCACGCCTCTGCCATCTCTCCACATTACAACACGGATCTACCAATTTTCTCTAATCCTTTGTTAAAACAGTACCACAGAGGGGCTAAAAACAAGACCGCCCCATAGAGCACCTACTCCAACTTGGGACCTCAACTTTGTTTTGGAAAAATTAACTTTACCTCCTTTTGAACCAGCTAGCACGGCAGAATTAAAATACCTTTCTTGGAAAACTGCTCTGCTCCTGGCAATAACTTCTGCAAGAAGACTTTCAGAATTACAGGCACTAATGGCAGTGGAACCTTTCCTCATTTTCCACCAGGACAGGGTGTCCTTAAGAACTAACCCTACGTTTATGCCTAAGGTGGTTTCAAGTGCGTCTCTAAACCAAACCATTCACTTGCCTACTTTTTATCCAAAACCACGGAATAAAGGGGAAAGACTACTGCATTCATTGGACTTTCACAGGCAGTTACGCTTCTATTTGGACAAAACCAAAGTTTTCAGAAAATCTGAGCAATTATTGGTAGTATATGCTGCAGCAGCACAGGGAAAAGCTATTTCAAAACAGACTATTTCCAAATGGATAGGACATTGCATACGTTTCTGCTATACGCACCATGGAAAACCTGTGCCTAACAGCATTAGATCTCACTCCACCAGGGCAACAGCCACTTCAACTGCCTACCTCAGAGGAGTACCTACAAAAGATATTTTGGAAGCAGCAACATGGAGTTCTGTGCATACCTTTACCAAGCATTACCATCTGCCTCTATACTCTAAATCCAGAGCTGGCTTCGCCTCTGCAGTGCTGCAGGGCCTTATAGCCACCCCTAATGCCTTATAGAACCAACCACCCTACCTCAGCTTTGGGATTCTATCCAAGTGTAATGACTGCAGCAGTGTCACACGAACATGTACAGATATTCATCATGTTACATTGCTGCAGTCATTACACTTGGGTTATCCTGCCGTCAGGTGGTCCCGCAGTTGGCCAGAGTTCCAAAGTCTTGGTCCGGCGTCGGTTGCTGTCGCTTCTTCCCTGACGTCAGTGCACCAGGGGTATATAATATGCATCAGACGCCATTTTCTTCAGTTTTTCTTGCCACGCAGTGTCCGGAGCAGAAGCAGTTCGCAAGTGCCGGTCGGCCGACTCCTGAGATTTTTGAAGTCGGATTTCAGATCCGAAGTCTTCAATAAAGCTAAGTACCCCGTTGGGGAAACTTTTTTCTTGCCTCAGACCAATGTCAGAAAAAGTTAATAATTGTATTTCTTGTGGGAAGCAAATAAGTCATAAGGACTTCCACTCTTACTGTATTCCATGCCTAGGCCCTGATCATGACGTCACTAGTTGTCGGTTTTGTGCTAGATTTAACAAACGCACTATAAAAAGACGTTTTGATTTTGCTTTGCACTACTTTGGCTGAAGGTTCAGTTATACTGTGCCGTCGGATCAACCGACGACCGCAATACCGAAAAAACGCAAGGACAAGGATAAAGATAGGCATCCGAAGTCCAAAACCGACGAAACCTCTTCTAGGCCAGTCGCCGGTTCTCAGTGAGGCGCTTTCGCAGCCCCTGACACCCGCTACCTCAGAGCCACAGGCAGCCTCCGACTCGCACGTGGAGACAGCTAGGCCTCTGGAAACTCAAGGTATTGGGCCTACGGAAACTAATCCCTCAGATGGGTCCAGAGCCGCTGAGCAGGCATCGGCTTCTGAGGGTGTTTTCAGACCTTCACAACTTACCATTAAAACAGCCAAGACAAAAGTACCATTAAAGACAAAGAAGCAAGTACAGCATTCACCTGGACAGTCCTCCATGCCTATGAAACAGATGCTTAAAATGGCCGAAGACCTCATTACTTTAATCATCTATCCAAACCCATCCCCTCCTGAGAAAAGGCCTAGGCAGGATACAGTCTATGATTCTTCTGATCAGGTTTCCATTTCCTCTGATTCCTCTTCAGACCAGGGATACTCTCTACCCCCCTATGAGGACTCTGATGCTGAAGAATCTATCCCTTCAGCCTCTCCTCCTGAGGATTATTCTTTTGGGGAAACTTTACATACCATGAGGGAGCATTTCCATTGGGAAAGTCAGGATTACTCAGAATCCAAGAAAAGGCTCAGGGACTTCCTTTTATTGCCTCAGCACAGGCCCCTGGCTATTCTGCCTGTGCTAGACATTGTGGATGATGTGTTCTCTGAATCCAGCTTATCTCCTGATTCTTTGCCCCCTGCACCAGCCAAGCCAGATAGGTACTATAGAGTCCCTGACTCTCACAAGTTTCTTTATAAAAACCCTTCGGCTGATCCAGAAACTATTTCCCAGGGTCCAAAAGGGGTTAAGGCTTCCATTGCAAAAAATCCAGTACTCTGACAGATTCCAGAGCTTTGGATAGATGGGGGAAGAAAGTATACACTTCTGCAACTTTAGCAGTAAGAGCTTTACATTGCCAGTTTCACATGCTTAAGTACCAACAATATTTAATGGCTCAGTTAAAACAGAAAATGCTTGCAAGCTCAGAAGCTCCTGATTGTAAAGAAATGCAGGATTTATTGCATGCAGTTGAACAGGCGGGAAAACATACTCTACAATGTGGTTTTGGTTCTTTAGAGGCCTCTTGTAGAGCTGCAGTTACAGGTTCTGTGATTCGAAGTTAAAAGAACAGAGTTTACCTGATCATGTTAAGGCAAAATTATTGGATGCTCCTTTACAGCATGATACCTTGTTTGGTGTTAAGGCAGAAGAGGTGTTAAAGAAAATGGAGGATAAAGCTAAATCTATGCAAACAGTCAAGCCACCTCGATTTAGCAGAAATTGGCCAACAAAGAATTGGTCCTTTCCAGTGTCAGACAGGCCACAGAGAGGCAGATACAGACGCCCAAGAGGCAGATCTCAAACAGACGACGACAGTGGGGCACCTCAACCCCAAAAGGAGGTGAGGACAATTCTCAACCTTACAGGAAACAGTCACAATGTCTTTCCCTTTCGTATGCCAAGCATTTCCCTTTTGAAAGCCCCCTTAGGGGGAAAACTAGCACTTTTTTCTCAAAACTGCAAACAATCACCCAAGACAAATGGGTTCTGAATATTGTGTCTCAAGGTTACAGGTTCCATTTTCATACTTTACCAAGGCTAAAAGGAATGCCAGACCTGCCACAAAATCAATGGGCAGAGGCACAAAAACAAATTTCAGCCCTCATGGACATGAGAGCTATTCAAAAAGTACCACAACAAGAACAAGGACAAGGATTTTACTCAAGACTCTTCGTGGTCCCCAGAAAGGACAAGGCCTGGAGGCCCATACTAGACCTTTCAATTCCAAATACTTACCTGGATATTCCGAAATTCAAAATGTTGACATTACAGCAGCTTCTACACATGCTGGGCAAGAAGTATTGGCTTGTTACTCTGGACCTCAGAGGCATACCTGCATGTCCCTATCAGACAAAATTGCAGAAGATACCTCAGATTCAAAGCTGGTACAATGCACTACCAATTCTCTGCACTGCCCTTTGGCTTATCTACTGTGTCCAGGGTCTTCACAAAGTGCCTGGCACCAGTAATTGCATTTTGCAGACAAAAAGGAACTCAGATATATCCATACCTGGACGATTGCCTCATTCAAACAGAGACAAAGGACATTCTTCTACAGCATCTGGCGTTTGTAAAAAGGTTAACATAAAAAAACTGAAAACTGGTAAATATAAATAACGACCCGCCACGAATACACCAAAAACAGGTTTAATGGACTTCCACAGACTTAGCGCTTTCACCCGTCCAACTGCGGGTTTCATCAGAGTTTAGTCTATTAAAAAACAGCTGATTTTTATACTCTTAAATTGAATTCAAAGCAGCCACTTAACATCAAACAACAATTAATCTGATTATACAATCAATCAACTAAAGAAATACATTTTATATGTATAAACAGTTAAAACAAAGACAAATTTAAACACATTAAAACAAAAACAATGTAGTAATACATAACCTAATATTAAAAAAACACTGTTATATAAGGTTCCTAATAATTAAAAATTTTATAGTTCATAAAATATAATTATAATCAACTATTATGAAGTGTGCTTCTATAAAAATAATATATAATGTAAATACTCTTAAGTGTTGTATATAAATATAATATATAAAAAATTTTTGTAAATATATATTATCTAAAACATTTTAGTTAAAATACTGAGCAAAAAATTCTAATGTGTAATATTGTATGAATTCATTTTTAAATATTATATGAATTCATTTTTAAATAACTTGCTATTGAAATATGTTCATTGATTCCTGGCTTACTACATGCATTTAATCTGAGTTGCCATAGACACTCTTTGTACTCAAGTAAAGCATTAACATCTCCTTCTTTGTCCATATTTTGGGGTATCCTGTCGATGACAAAGAACAAAAATGTTTTTAAATCCTGGCAATCTATACTGTGCATATACAGAGAATTAGTTTCTTTCTTATTTCTAATATCTCTGATGTGCTCACCTATCCTTTCCTTTAATTTTCTAATAGTCTTTCCAATATAAAATGCTTGACAGAATAAACAGGTTGCCACGTAAATAACTAACTTGGTATTACAATTTACATGTCCTGGGCATCTGATGGTTCTTTTGTATCCTTTTATTGCTACATAAGTACCATCCATAATAAACCTACACCATCTACAGAATCTGCACTTTTTCATTTTTGACTCTCTAAACAAAACTTCACTTTCAAAATAATTTTTTAAGTTTTTACCTCTACTAAACACTATAGTAGGGGAATGACCTAAATCTTGCAAAATCTCAGTTTGATTCAAACACCTTATCCCACGCATCTCTAATATTACTTGTCAAAACAGGTGTGTAGTTACTATATGGCAATATCATTGCTTTTGATTTATTGGTGTTGTCACTACCTATGCTATTTTGATTACCTAAGCCATATTTTAAAATGGGCTTGTAATCCAAATACCTTTTAATAGTTACCTCTTTTCTCATGTTAATTAACAATTCGTTCAGATAGTCTCTCTCAACAAACATGTTAAGCAAATTATCGATTTCCATATTAAACTTCACATCATCACTTATCATTCTGGAGAGCCTAACCATTTGTCCCTTAACTAAGTTTCGTTTTTGGAAAGAAGGATGACAACTCTTATAATGCAAGTATGAGTTTGAAAAAGTAGATTTTCTGTGTATATTGGACTCTAATCGGTCATCTTTTTTATATAATTTTATATCCAGATATTCACATGAGTCTGTACTAATTTGAAAAGTGAATTTAAGGAAAGATGTACTATTTAAATATTCCATAAAATCATGAAATTCATCAATACTACCTTTCCAAAAAAGCAGGATGTCGTCCAAAAACCTTAGGTATAGAACAATATTTGACCAATATTTGCTTGTGAAAATGTGCTCCTTTTCCCACATTGCCAAAACTAGGTTAGCATATATGGGGGCACATCTTGCCCCCATAGCTACACCGGAGCATTGCTTATAATGCTCACCACCATGTTTGAAAAAATTGTTTTCCAGCACCATCTCCATTAACTTTGCTAAAATCTTAACCTTGGACGTATCCATCCTTCCATAATGAACTAAACTCCTTTCAAACAAATCAAGTCCTTCTTTTAAGGGAATAATTGAAAATAAATTGACAACATCTATAGTTATTAAATATACCTCCTTCAGATTAACTATATTATACTCTTTGAGTGTTGCCAAACAGTGCCATGAATCCTTAAGTATGTGTTCAGTATTATTGGTCACCTTATTACAAATTATGTCAATGTAGTGTGCAAGGGCTTCTAATTTGGAACGTTTGGCTGCAACAGTTGGTCTAAAGGGAGGGTTAGTGACACTCTTGTGTATTTTAGGTATTCCAAATATGCTTGGTGTTACAGGAAAATCAACTAACATATATTCATATTCGGGTTGTGTGATGTCACCATCCATAAGTAACTCGTATAACTGCCAGTCAGTCTTTGTATATGCTTTAGTAAGATCATATTTAGAGACGGCTGTATATGTATTTTCATCACTAAGCATGTCACTAATTTTGTTAATATAATCAACAGTGTTCATGATGACAACACCTCCCCCTTTATCAGGTTTCATTACTCTATAATTACTATTTGTACTTAATTCTTTCAAACAAAACCTTTCAGCTACAGTAAGGTTGTCGTTTGAAACCTGTGTTTCTTTCCATGCTTTTCTCAATTGTAATTCACAAAACATTTCAAAAAAATGAATAATTGGATTATTTGGTGGAATAAAGGTACTACTACTTTTCATCAAAAGTCCTCCTTCATAGTTGACTGAATTAGATTTACCTTTAAAATACATTTGCAAATTCAATAATCTCACATACGCCTTTAAATTTAATAAAATAAGTCCCAAGTCAGGTTTGAAACTTGGAACAAATTTGAAACCTTTTTTAAAAAGTGAAATATATTCGTTATCCAACTTTTTCTCTGTGAAATTATATACCGAAAAACTTCCTTCTTTAATAACTTCACAGTTTAAAGATTCTGTTGCAAATGTATAAGTTTTATTATTTTCTTGAACATTACTTATAGAATTGACATTCAAATTTTCTATATAGTTAATTCCAAATAAAGGTACGTCATAGTCAAGAACTTCATAAAAATTCTCGCTTAATACATCTTCTGTATAAGTAGTAGAATTTTGGTGATGAATAGTGATTATGCCAGAATTTGTTGAATTGTTTGCCACAAATTTGTTACACGAGTCTTTTTCTAATATAGACAATTTATTAGTTAATATTGATGCTGTGTTTGTCTGAATCTGCCATTCCTGTTGTTCGTTTGACGGTAATACTTCTGCTGCGCACCCTGATAACGCCCTTTTAGGCATTCTGATCTGCGTAAACCCTGTTCCTCTAAAAAAGGCTCTTCGAAATTGTCATATTCAATATTGTCATTATTATGCATATCTATATTGTCATTAGCTGTAACTGCATCTCTATATCCTGTGTTAGAATTTGAATTAAATGCATTACTTTTCACAGCACTCACACAACGCTTATAATCATTAAAATGGGCATATGCCCGATTCTTAGAATAATCATTAGAATCTCTCAGTAACTTTTCATTTTTGTTTTCAAGGCCTTTACTGACGTATTTGTTAACCTCTACTAAAATATTATCAAACTTAAACTTGTTGTTTTCAAATAGCAGGTCATTTCTAATACTGTTGTCTAATACTGTTAAGGTTTCACTCAATTGAGCTAGCTTAGCATTGTTATTTTTAATAATGAGTTTAATCAAATGTTTACCAGTATCATCAAATAATTTAATTAATTCTTCAAAAATTTCACTATCTTTCTCAAAACCAAATGGTACCTTAAATATTCTGAGTCCTTTTGGTACATGGTTTAACTCCAACGACCTTTCTAAAAAAAACATTGTCCATCTGCAAGGTTTTAAATTTTCGTAAAAATTTTTCAAAGTCATTTAATTGTTGAGCGAACCCATCTCATGACCATTGTGCATTAGTCCAAATTTTGGTGCTAAAAGCAGCTCGTTAATCCCTGGAATCACTGAAGTTTTCCTCCAGACGCCATTAGAACCCTCACCAGCGTTCGAATGTTGATTCGGCCTCAAAATCACGTGCCCCTCACTTCCACCTGTAGTACGCACTGTTTCAACGCCCATGAAATCCTTCGGACCATTGCTGGCTATTGGGTTACCCCTAGAAGTTCCAGGTGTAGAATGCAAAGTGAAAATACGTTCTTCACTTTCCGATAATGAAACATTTGTGTTTCCATCACTCAAAGTTCTTATCGGAACCCTCACCGGTTCCCTTTTCTTTTAATACAGCCAAAAGTTTCTGCGTAATAATCAGCTGTTGCTGGAGTAGTTGCTCCATAAATTCAGTGAGTTACCAACGTAAAATGGAAAAATATAACTCCACAACCAATTCCGCTGCACTCAAAACGGGTCGCTACGAAACCGACAGTAAAACTAACATAAAAAACTGAAAACTGGTAAATATAAATAACGACCCGCCACGAATACACCAAAAACAGGTTTAATGGACTTCCACAGACTTAGCGCTTTCACCCGTCCAACTGCGGGTTTCATCAGAGTTTAGTCTATTAAAAAAACAGCTGATTTTATACTCTGTTAAATTGAATTCAAAGCAGCCACTTAACATCAAACAACAATTAATCTGATTATACAAAAAAAAAGTAAAAAGGTTGCTAATTTCTCTAGGGTACACAGTAAATGAAAATAAGTCAAAACTAGTGCCCTCACAACAGATTATATTCCTGGGTGCCAGCTTAAATACAACGGCCCAGATGGCTTACCTCACGCCAGACAAACAAGTTCAACTAACTCAATATTTTCAACTACTGGCAAAAAAGTTCCATCTCCCTGCAAGAAAAATTCTGCAGGCCCTGGGATTCATGGCATCCTGCATACTACTAATACCATATGCCAGACTGCATATGAGGAAATTACAATGGTACCTAAAAAGTGTTTGGACTCAGCACTCTCACAGTTTAGAAGCAGTAATGCCAATGATTCCCTGCCTACAACAGGAGTTTCGATGGTGGGCACAGGCATGTCACCTAAACAATGGTCAGCCTTTTACCCTACCCACAGCCAGGCAGACTCTAACAACAGATGCGTCGGATTACGCCTGGGGAGCACACATGGCAGGAAAATGCATTCAGGGCAAGTGGAGCACAGACCAGATGCATCTTCACATCAATCAAAAAGAGATGTTGGCTGTTCAGAATGCCCTAACAGCTTTCAAGGACCTTCTGTATCCAGGACAATTATTATTAAAGACAGACAACACCACAGTAATGTGGTACATAAACAAGCAAGGGGGTCACTCATTCTTATCCCCTATGCAGACAAGCCATGACCTTGTGAAACACAGCTCTAACGTATCAAGTTCACCTGCAAGCACAATTCTTGCCAGGAGAGAAAAATACTCTGGCAGACTATCTAAGCAGAAATATCATGGACCCTCATGAATGGAAATTGAATCCACAAATCTTCAGCATGGTAACGCAAAAATGGGGATGCCCAGACATAGATCTTTTTGCCTCCCCACTGAATTGCCAACTACAAAAATTCTGCACAAGGGTTTATCACAAACAAGCATGGAAAGTGGATGCTCTTTTGTTCAGCTGGAAAAACCTAAAAGTTTATGCCTTCCCGCCACTGCCTCTCCTTTCAAAGGTACTCCTAAAAGCCAGACAAGAAAAACCACAGATGATTCTTATTGCTCCAGACTGGCCACGCCAGCACTGGTACCCTATCTTAAGGAACTTA
The DNA here is from genome assembly GCF_019279795.1 of Protopterus annectens. Classification (NCBI taxonomy): domain Eukaryota; kingdom Metazoa; phylum Chordata; order Ceratodontiformes; family Protopteridae; genus Protopterus; species Protopterus annectens. The sequence continues at coordinate 1,822,625,041 of NC_056744.1, forward strand.
GCTCAAGGCCCATCATGGATTTTGCCTCAAATTCCACACCTTCTGACTCAACAAAACAATCAGATCCTGCACGGTCAGCTCAAAACCCTCAATCTGGCTGCATGGCAAATTCATTAGTCAAACAGGCAACACCTCTCTCTAAAGCTGTTATGGAGGTCATTTTGGAGGCCAGGAGGCCTAGCACTAGGAAAGCTTACTCAGAAAAATGGAAGAGATTCTGCGCCTGGAACCAGGCTCAAAACCTTGACCCTCTTGTTCCAAACATTCCTCAGATTTTACAATACTTAACTGAGATGCTGGACAGAGGCCTAGCCTTCTCATCAATTAAGATCCACGCCTCTGCCATTTCAGCACAGTACAACACGGATCCTCCTTTATTCTCTCATCCCTTGCTAAAACAGTACCTCAGAGGGGCTAAAAACATAAGACCGCCCCGGAGAGCACCACCAACTTGGGACCTCAATTTCGTTTTGGAAAAACTAAACCCGACACCTTTTGAGCCAGCCAATACAGCCAATCTAAAATTTTTATCATGGAAGACAGCTCTGCTCCTGGCAGTAACTTCAGCACGAAGAGTCTCAGAGCTACAGGCATTAATGGCAGTGGAACCTTTTATAATTTTTCATCAGGACAGGGTTTCTTTAAGGACAAACCCTACCTTTATGCCAAAGGTGGTATCTAGTGTGGCTCTTAACCAAACCATCCATTTGCCAACTTTTTATCCAAACCCCCAGAATAAAGGGGAGAAACTTCTGCATTCTTTGGACATACACAGGCAGCTACGCTTCTACTTGGACAAAACAAAAGCTTTCAGGAAAACTGAGCAACTGTTTGTAGCATATGCTGCAGGATCACAGGGCAAGGCTATCTCAAAGCAGACTATATCCAAATGGATAGGACACTGTATTCGTTACTGCTACACACAGCATGGAAAATCGGTCCCAAATAACATTAGGCCACATTCCACCAGGGCAACAGCCACTGCAACAGCCTTTTTCAGAGGAGTACCTACCAAGGAAATTTTGGAGGCTGCAACTTGGAGTTCAGTGCACACCTTTACCAAGCATTACCACCTGCCTCTTTACTCTAAATCCAGAGCAGGATTTGCCACTGCAGTTCTGCAGGGCCTCATAGCCAATCCTAACTCTTTATAGACCAGCCACTAATCCTTAGCTTTGGGATTCTACCCAAGTGTAATGACTGCAGCAGTGTAACACGATGAACATAGTACAGTTTTGTATCTACGATAAATGTAGATGTTAAAGTGTTCACACTGCTGCAGTCCAGGTTACCCTCCCTCCATCCCCTCTGAACTAGCTGAACTTGTCTATACCTTTGTGGTGTATTTGCTTGTAACTTAAGGTATTGTTTTTATTTTTATGTATATTTTTTTATTAGCAATATGTATTGCCTACCTGCTTGGGGGCACCTGACATCTGGGGCAAGAAAAACTGAAGGAAATGGCATCTGATGCATCTTGTATACCCCTGGTGCACTGACGTCAGGGAAGAAGCGACAGCAACCGACGCCGGACCAAGACTTTGGAACTCTGGCCGACTGCGGGACCGCCTGACGGCAGGATAACCCAAGTGTAATGACTGCAGCAGTGTGAACTCTAACATCTACATTTATGGTAGGTACAAAACTGTACTTTTTGTACCTACCATAAATGTAGATGTTCGAGTGTAGACACTGCTGCAGTCCAGGTTACCCTCCCTCCTTCCCCTTTTACTGGCTAGTACGTACCTAGTTCCTCTACCTTTTACTACCTATGGGGAGTATTTGCTGGTAGCTGAAAGTATGTTTGCATTTCTTATGTATGTTTTATGAGCAATTTGAATTGCTTACCTATTTGGTGGCACCTGACATCTGGGGCAAGAAAAACTGAAGAAAATGGCGTCGGCTGCATCTTATATACCCCTGTCGCACTGACGTCAGGGAGGAGGTGACAGCAAATGACGCCAGACCAAGACTTTGGAACTCAGGCCAGCTGGGGAACCGCCTGACGGCAGGATAACCCAAGTGTAATGACTGCAGCAGTGTCTACACTTTAACATCTACATTTATGGTAGGTGGAAAACTGTACGTTTCTGCTACTTACACCATGATAAACCTGTGCCCAAGGGCATTAGGTGTCATTCTGCCAGAGCTGCAGCTACTTCAGCAGCCTTTCTCAGAGGAGTACCAAACCAAAGACATTCTAGAGGCTGCTACTTTGAGTTCTGTTCACACCTTTACAAAGCATTATCATTTGACTCTCTAAGTCCAGGGCAGGCTTTGCCACTGCAGTTCTGCTAGGCCTTATAGCCACACCTAATGCTGTTTAGCTCCAGCTTCCCAACCATAGCTTTGGGATTCTAACCAAATGTAATGACTGCAACAGTGAAACACGAAGAACATAGTACAGTTGTGTACACTTACCATAAATGTAGTTGTTCGAGTGTATTCACTGTTGCAGTCCAGGTTACCCGCCCGCCATCCCCCTTTCATTCTGGAGTTTATCTTTCCTTCTCTGTCTTCTACAACCTATGTGGTGTATTTGCTTGTAGATGAAGGTAAAGTTTTTATTGGTGCATGTGTATGTATATATATATATATATGTATATATATATATATATATATATATATATATGTATATGTATATATATATATATATATATATAATATATAAAATATAATTTTGCTATCTTTTTGGGAGCACCTGACATCTGGGGCAAGAAAAACTAAAGAAAATGGGGTTGGCTGCATGTTTTATACCCCCTTATGACCTGACGTCATGGAAGAGGAGACAGCAACTGATGCAGGACCCAAGACTTTGGAATTCAGGCCGACTGAGGGCAACCTGCCAGCAGATTACCCAAATGTAATGACTGCAACAGTGAATACACTCGAACATCTACATTTATGGTAAGTGTACACAACTGTACTTTGTAGCCATACTGGTCATTTTTCAAAACATACAGTGACAGAGTCTTTCAGCATAATATTTTATCACCGTGGTTTGTGTATGTAGTCATTAGCAGCTTAGTGTCCACATGCACTGATGTGTTATGTGATATCATGCCTATTTCTCCATGTCAGATTTTGTAGACTCTGTTCTTGCTGATGGACAGCTTGGTGACCATTATGAGGGTATTCGTGCAAATACTTACTGTTTCCATAGAAACAACTGTGACTGATAACTGGAAATACCGTTTGGCTTGTGCCGCTGCTCCACAGGGAAACGGGATTGTATACAGTTCGAGTGTTACAGTTCATGTATATTCATGTATTACAAGAGACATCACATCTACTTTTTGTGGATGATTTAAAACCATGTAATTCAGATGAGCATTTGAAAGCATAACTACAAATGGTTAAGATTTTCTCCTGTGATGGAAGAATGACATTTGGTGTAGATAAATGTGGGAAAGCGCCATCTGTACAAAGAAAGATGCAGCATCACGAAAATAGCAGCCTGGTATGTTAACCGTTTATAATGCCATGAGCCGTCATGAATCTCCACTACATAACCTGGCTTCATGTTGCTCTCTGTTTGTTGTGGCTTATGAGGGATTACTTCATGTGACAACTGTAACTGATTAATTCAGATGACAACTGTCTGTAATTGGCTGGAGTTAATTTGTCATTAACTAGATTGCTAGTGTTTAAATGTTTCAGTTGTGTAAGAGTTGTGATCCTGTAACTGTATTAATCTTGGAACTTTCCATTGTGGCAGGTTGCGTTTGGAAGAGGAGGAAGATGATGAGGGTGCTGAGAGTGATGCGAAGAAAAACGTGATAGTGGAGGGAATCTTTGACATGAATGATTCACCGGTTATCAGTGTGTCACCTGCACTGCAGGAAAGCCTGAGCAACGCATCGGACAGCATCCTCCCCGAGATGGTGTTACGTTCCCTGTGAGTAAATAACAGCAGAGCAAATAAAAACATTTTGAAATATAAGTCAGCATTTAGGGACATTCCAAGATATTCCTCACAATCTAGATAAACCTCATTATTTGGGACATTATGGTACATATCTCATAGTTTAGGATATTCTGGGACATATCTAATAATTTTGAGCATTCTGTGACATCAAAGTTTGACATTCAGAGGCATACATTGTAAAACACCTTCCTTTTTTGTATTTAATTTTTGTTTGTTTTGTTTTTTCCTCATATTTCAGTTTTGTTTGTTTTGTTTTTTCCTCATGTTTCAGTTTTACCGGTGCCTTTTATTCCTTTGGGTAGCCCCTTGTCCTGGGCTGGGAGATGACAGATATTTCATTGTGCATTTCTGATGTTCTCCGTGTTTCACTGTTACAGTCATTACATTTGGGTTATCCCTGCCAGGGTAGCCCTCAGCTGGCCCAAATACCAGAGACTTAGTATTTCTGCATCGGTTGCTGTTGCTTGAGGACTGACATCAGGTCGTCAGTAGTATAAAGTAAGGCAGCCAATGCCATTACATCAGTCTTTCTTGGAGCCCGAAGCAGAATCTATTCACACCTGTGGAAAGCAAATACCACACCGAGACTTCCACTCATACTGCGTCACTTGTTTAGGCCTAAACCACGATGTCCCCCATTGTCGCTTCTGTGCTTTGTTCAACTCAGAACTATCCATCGTGAGGCCCTTATTGTAGCCAGATATTTTCGTTTACAGTCCTCGAATTCCGATATGGCTTTGGTAAGCCATCCGACAGCAGATCTTCTGAAAAAACATAAAGATAAAGACAGAGACAGACCGCACAGGTCCAAACCTACCGACGATGCTTCCGTTAAGCTAGTCGTCAATCTTCTGGTACTCAGTGAGGTGCTTTCCCAGCTCCTGATGCCCGATTCAGTTGATTTGAAGGCCACTACCGAGACCCTTTCGGAGCCCAGTATGCTGCAAAATTCTTTGATTAAGGATCCTGCGGTCATCTCTACCTTGTATGGCTTTGGATCCGCTGAGCAGGCACTGGCATCTGAGGAAGTCCTTCGCACTACCGAATCTCGACACAAACTGACTTATTCCTCGACTACCGTTTTTTTCAAAAATAACCGAGTTTCTTATGCCCAGGGTTCGAACCACACCCAAGAAACTGACCCACTCTCAGGCGCCTGCTACCTTGCCTTAGTCTCAAATGCTTAAAATGACAGAAGACCTTATCATGCTGATCAGGGGAAGCCAAGCTACCCCCTCAAAAAGGACCCCAGTTCTTTTGTCTGAACAAGAGTTAGATGACTCTGATGCATCTGACTATGAAGGCATGCAACCCCTCTCCACGTATGAGGATTCTGATGCAGAGGACTCCATTCCTTCAGCCTCTCCCCCAGAGGATTTTTCCTTTGGGGAAACCCTGCATACTTTAAAGGAGCACTTCCAGTGGGACAGTCAAGACTACCCTCGGTCCAAAAAGAGACTCAGGGAATTCCTTGATCTTCTACAACACAGACCGTTGGCCATCCCCCCAGTCCTGGATGTTTTGTGGATGAGGTTTTCCTTGAATCCAGCTTGACTGCTGACGCCCTACCCTCCTGGTCCCAGAAAACCAGACAGGTACTGTAGAGTCCCTGACTCTCACAAATATCTGTTTAATCCCTTTTGGCCCTTGAGAAGTGACCTCAGGGTCAGCTGTTGGATTTTTAAAGTTACCTCTGCTAAGAATCTCACCCCCTCAGACAGGGATTCCCGAGCATTGGACAGATGATACTATTTCTCACAACCTTCTCCTTACTAAACTATCTAACCTAAACCCTATCCCCTTCCTCTCTCAATTGGTTCACCTGCTATCTCTCTAACAGACAACAAGCTGTCAAATGGAAAAAAAGCCATCTCCTCTTTCCTTCACACCCACTGGTGTCCCCCAAGGTTCCATCTTGGGCCCTCTCCTTTTCAGTATATTCATAAACGATTTCTTCCACTCAATTCCCCATGCTAAACTTATTCAATATGCAGATGATTCTACGATTATCTGTGCAGCCAGATCCATCGCCACTCTTTTAAAACTAACTCAAGGCGCCTTCTCTACCACAGAACAGTGGATGAAGGGCAATCATCTAGCACTCAATGCATCAAAAACCAAACTTATGGTATTTACCCCCTCAAAAACCACAACCTTTGATATTAGACTATTCTCCATCACTAGCCAGAATAATACACCTCTCGAACTAGTATCTGAAACCAATGTACTAGGAGTCCAGATTGATGACCAGCTTAAATTCAAAAGCCACCTACTACTAAACATAAAATAAAACCACCAAAAACTCGGCATGCTGTACCGTAACAATCAATTCCTCACTACATCTACAAAGATCACTCTCGCTACTACATTTCTCATCCCCTCTCTCCTGTATGGTGCCCCTCTCCTAACAAACCTACAATCATTTTCCACCAGCCACAAATCATCTACCCATCACTGTGCATCTCTGCACAAACTCAATTGGCTAGAGCTTCCTCATTATCTCTCATATACTCAGCTCACTTTTGCTCACAAACTAATTTTTCAACCCTCCCTCTGTCCCTCTCTCAACTCTACCTTTAAAATGCACATGCCACAAAGACTCCTAAGATCTAATAACCAAAACCTAATAGAGCTGTACAAACCCCTTCACTCTCCAGGACAAAACCTCCTATCCTGTGCCCTGGCACGCATATGGAAATCACTTCCTCCCTCTATCCGTATCACCACCAACCTCCCTGCCTTTAAAAAATCACTGCACTCACATTTAACATTCTCATGGGAATGCTCCTGCTCCCACCCCTCATAGCCTATTCCCCACCTCCTACAAACAACTATATCATATATTACTAGACACCAAATTAAGCCACCTGTAACCACATCTTATCATTTGACAAATCCTACAATTCCACTCAAGAAACTATATATTTATACAACAGCAATGCTTGCTCTTATACAAAACTTAAGCTAAGAATCTTTATTTCATCTGCTCATATCTTAGTTTTCCTACAAAATAAAACCCATAAATTATCACTGTAACTGCTTAACCTTTGTTTTGTTTTTTCTGTAACCCACAAATGACTGAAATTTTAAACTGCTGTAAACTTTTTGTTACCACTGTTTAAAGATTTGTCTCTAATCTACAAATGATTGAAATTGTAAACTAATGTAATCTTTTTGTAATCTTTGTTTTGGAGCTTTTCTCCCCAGGACTCCACTGAAAATGGGTGATTTTTGGCCCAATGGACTATCCTGGTAAACCAACTGCAAATAAATAAATGGTGTAAAAAAAGTATACACCTCAGATACTCTTCCTGTCAGGGCACTAAATTGTCCGTTCCATATGCTGAAATATCAGCAACATACCTTGGAACTCCTTACACAAAAAATGTCTTCCTTTCCTGCTTGGACAGAATCAAAAGATTTACAAGACGTGATGCATTCTGCAAGTCAAGTAACTAAACTCACTTTGCATGGTGGTTTGGATGCCGTAGAAGCTTCTTGTAGGGCAACAGTCACTAGATCTGTCATTAGAAGATGGGCATGGCTTAAGGAACATCCTCTGCCAGACCATGTGGAATCTAAATTGTTGGATGCCCCCTTGCACAAAGTTAACTTATTTTGGCAGTAAGGCAGAAGAGGTCTTAAAAAAGATGTCAGAAAAAACAAAATCTGTGCAAACAGTTAAAGATTTCTTACAGGTCCAGCCCCCTAGGTTCAGCAGACATTGTCCCTCCAAACACTGGTCCTTTCCTGCTCTGAGTAAACAGACCTAGCCTAGGCCCCATGGAAGCAGACCCCCCCCCCCCCAGACAGCAGCCCCAGGGTATGCAGAGACCTAAGCAGAAGACTATCTCCACTTCAAAACCAGGGAGTTCTAAGCCACCCCTTATGGTAGGAACTCACAATGACTCACCTCCTCCCGACCTCCCCTCTGCCCACCTGCACTTACCCGAGGAGGAATACTCTCCTTTTCACTCAAGTACCTGGGCCACCATTACCCAAGGACCAATGGTTTCTGAACATTGTGTCTCAGGATTACAAATTCTCCTTCCACAACCTTCCCCAAAAGGGTTCCCAGGTCTACCACCAAGTCAGTGGGCAGAGGCTCAAAAGCAAATCCATTCCCTGCTTTCTGAGGGCAGTAGAACACGTTCCTGTAGAACAGATAGGCCAAGGCTTCTACTTCAGACTTTTTCTGGTCCCCAGAAAAGAGGGCACCTGGCGCCCCATCCTCAATCTATCCATTCTAAACACCTTCCTGGTGATCCCAAAATTCAAAATGGTCACCCTCCAGTAGTTGCTACCCATGCTGTCCAAGGACGCTTGGATAGACACCCTAGATCTAAAAGAGGCCTAGCTCCACATTCCTATCAGGGAATCATGCAGGAAATATCTCCGCTTCAGGGCAGGATCTCAACACTTTCAGTTCTCTGCGCTTCCCTTTGGCTTATCTACTGCTCCCAAAGTTTTCACAAAATGTCTGGCTCCGGCCATTGCCTTTTGCAGACAAAGAAATATTCAAATTTATCCATACTTAGACGATTGCCTTATTCAGGCAGACAGCCAGGAAAAGCTGCTGAAGCACCTGGCCTTTGTAAAGACCCTACTTACCTCCCTAGGGTACACAATCGACGAAAAGAAATCCAAACAGGTGCCCACGCAAAGGATAATCTTCCTGGGAGCAAGTCTCAACACAGCATCCCAGATGGCATACCTTACACCAGATAAATGCATTTTCCTGACAGCCTGCTTCTCCCAACTGGCCACCAGGCTCCAGCTAACTGCAAGAAAGATTCTACAAGCTCTGGGGTTCATGGCCTCCTGAGGAAACTTCGATGGTACCTAAAGAGCCTTTGGTGTCAACACTCTCAAGACCTGGAAACTCTTCTACCTACAATTCCTTGTCTCAGAAAGGAATTTCTTTGGTGACCAACAGCATGCTCCCACAAGGGACTGCCTTTCTCCACACCCCCTCGCTGCCCAGACCCTCACCACAGACGCATCAGACTACACTTGGGGTGTATACCTGGACGGCAGGTGCATACAGGGCCAGTGGAGCCCACAGCAAATCCCCCTGCACATCAGTCAGCACGCCTTGATAGCTTTCAAAACCCTTCTCTCTCCAGGGGTTCTACTGATCAAAACAGATAACACCACTGTGATGTGGTACATCAACAAGCAGGGAGGGACTCGCTCCTACCCTCTCTGCAGGCTGGCCATGACCCTTTGGCTCACAGCCTCTTCCATGCAACTGCATCTGTTAGCACAATTCCTACCAGGCTCTCTCAACTCCCTGGCAGACCAATTAAGCAGAAACCTTCTGGACCCACATGACTGGCAACTTAACAGAAGTACCTTCACCCTAATAACTCAGACGTGGGGAACCCCGAACGTCAGCCTATTTGCCTCTCACACCAACCATCAGCTAAGCAAATTCTGCACCAGGGAGCATCACTGCATGGGTTGGAAAGTGGATGGTCCTGTCCTTCATCTGGGTCAGTGTCTCAGTCTGCGCCTTTCCTCCCCTTCCTCTCATCCCCAGGGTACTGCTCCAAAAAAGGGAGGAAAGATCAAGGACCATTCTTATAGCTCCAGACTGGCCCCAACAACACTGGTACCCCTTGCTGCACAGCCTGTCCCCGCTGCCTCCATGGCGTCATCCTCAGATTCCAAACCTCCAGACCCAGAGGGAAGGGGAATTCATGCATCCCCATTTGCAGACAGTCCGTTTGGCAGCTTGGCTTATTCCCTAACCCCAAACCAATCTGCCATCCTCCGTAAACAGGTTTTGGATGTTATCCGTGAGGCCAGACGTCCTAGCACCAGAAAGTCTTATGGAGATAAATGGAAAAGGTTCTGCACCTGGATCCAGGCTAAGGGGGCCAATATGACACAGCCTTCCATCCCTCTCATCCTGGATTATTTAGCTGACGTACTACACAGTGGTCTCTTTCTTCTCTATAAAAAGTCATGCCTCTGCTATTTCTGCTCATTTTCCCACTGAACAGCCCCTTTTCTCACACCCTTTGAACAAACGGTTCCTCAGAGGGGCTAGCAACTTGAGGCCCCCCAGAAGGACACCAACACCAACTTGGGACCTTAACTTATGTCTTGGAAAAGCTCACCCTGCTTCCTTTCCAACCAGCTTCTTCTGCAGACCTAAAATTTCTCTCCTGGAAGACAACATTCCTTCTGGCCATCACTTCAGCCAGAACGGTCTCTGAGCTGCAAGCACTCATGGCTGTGGGACCCTTCATCATCTTCCATGCAGACAGGGTATCCCTCAGAACTAACCCATCCTTCATGCCCATGGTGGTGTCCAGTGTGTCCCTCAACCAATCCATTCATTTGCCTACCTTCTTTCCTAATCCCTAGAACAAGGGGGAAAGGATTATTCACTCTCTAGATGTGCACAGACAGCTCAGATACTATCTGGACAGGAGTAAATCTTTCAGAAAGTTTGATCAGTTGCTGGTTAGCTTTGCTACAGTGGCAGAAGGCAAAGCCATCTCCAAGCAAACCTTTTCCAAATGGATAGCACACTGCATCCATTTCTGCTACAAACAGCATGGAAAACCTCCACAAAGGGGGCCAGGACACACTCCCCCAGAGCAGCCTCCACCTCTGCAGCTTTCCTCGGAGTCCCCACCAGGGATATCCTGGAGGCTGCCACCTGGACATCTGTTCACACTTTTACCAGACATTACCACCTGCCTGTCTTCTCCAAATCCAGGTCTGGGTTTGCCTCTGCAGTCTTGCAGGGCATCCTAGCCAACCCCTAGTTTCCTTCACTGCCTCCAACCATTTCCTCAGCTTTGGGAATCAACCCAAATGTGATAACTGCAACAGTGAATCACGAATAACATAGTGCAGTTGTGTACACTTACCATAAATGTAGATGTTTGAGTTTATTCACTGTTACAGTCCTGGTTTCCCTCCCTCCACCCCCCCCCCCTTCTTCTCTTTCTTCTTTTGTTGTCTTTCTTCCTTGTTGTTCTTTCCTTACAAGGGACATACTGGTATTTATTTTCCACTGGTGGGGGTTCTTCCACCATAACCTGGTCTCCTACTTTGGGAGCTTCTGACAGGTTAGGGCAAGAAAAACTGATTTAATGGCATTGGCTGCTTTGGTTTATACTACTTGACAACCTGACGTCAGTCCTCAAGCGACAGGAACCGACGCAGAAATACTAAGCCTCTGGTATTCAGACTGGCTGAGAGCTACTCTGGCAGGGATAACCCAAATGTGATGACTGCAACAGTGAATACACTCAAGCATCTACATTTATGGTAGGTGTACACACCTGTACTTTGCTAAAGTGAGCAGTGCATGTATGTAAAGTTACTGTACAGCAGCAGCAGTATTTTTTAAGCTTTTTTGAGTGGTGTGAGCAGTGTGAATCTGTTGTGTTCTCCTCAGAAAAACAGCTCGGGTTGAAGATTTTCTTTTCTGTTTTCCTGAGGGGTTGACCCCGCGTAGGATACAGGGTAGAGGGCCATGTCAGTTGTCAGTATGAGGGTGTGAAGTTGCATAGTGAAATGTAGAGGAAAGCATAATAGTTTGGGATTAAGACATGGGGTAGTGGATGTACAGAAGGCATTCATTAGTATCTGTACTGCAGAGGGTAGCAAGATGTATACATATATGTGTATATGTAGGAGAAACATTTTTGTGGCAGAAGAACATAAGGTATAAGGCAGAAGTCAGTAGATTTGTGGTGTTGGGCTTATGGGTAAACCACTATCTGACAAACAAGAAAGTAGCAGCTCAAAACCATATCCATTTTTTTCTTTTTTATGCTGTCCATTGTTTTACTTCCATTTCACCAGCTCCATGCACGAAATATTGCCCTGTTCTTCAGAGCTGGGTGGTCAAGCTCAAGTGCTCATCATATTGTTTGCTAGGAGGAGTTTGTATATTATACAACCCTCTCACTGTAGAGCAGTGTGTGAGCTGCAGTGTGCAACTGTTAGCATAATGTGCTACCTCCCTGTAGGACAGTGTCTGAGCTGCAGTGTGTAACTGTTAGCATAATGTGCTACCTCCCTTAGGACAGTGTGTGAGCTGCAGTGTGTAACTGTTAGCATAATGTGCTACCTCCCTGTAGGACAGTGTGTGAGCTGCAGTGTGTAACTGTTAGCATAATGTGCTACCTCCCTGTAGGACAGTGTGTGAGCTGCAGTGTGTAACTGTTAGCATAATGTGCTACCTCCCTGTAGGACAGTGTGTGAGCTGCAGTGTGTAACTGTTAGCATAATGTGCTACCTCCCTGTAGGACAGTGTGTGAGCTGCAGTGTATAGCTGTTAGCATAATGTCCCACCTCCCTGTAGGACAGTGTGTGAGCTGCAGTGTGTAACTGTTAGCATAATATGCTTACCTTCCTGTAGGACAGTGCGTGAGCTGCAGTGTGTAACTGTCAGTATAATGTGCTTACCTTCCTGTAGGACAGTGCGTGAGCTGCAGTGTGTAACTGTTAGCATAATGTGCTACCTCCCTGTAGGATAGTGTGTAGCTATTAGCGTAATGTGCTACCTCCCTGTAAGATAGTGCTTGAGCTGCAGTGTGTAGCTGTTAGTGTAATTTGCTACCTCCCTGTAGGACAGTGCATGCGCTGCAGTGTATAACTGTTAGCATAATGTGCTACCTCCCTGTAGTACTGTGCGTGGGCTACAGTGTGGAATTGTTAGCGTAATGTGTTACCTCCTTGTAGGGCAGTGTGTGAGCTGCAGTGCACAACTGTTAGCATAATGTGCTACCTCCCTGTAGGACAGTGTGTGAGCTGCAGTGTGTAACTGTTAGCATAATGTGCTTACCTTCCTGTAGGACAGTGCGTGAGCTGCAGTGTGTAACTGTCAGCATAATGTGCTTACCTTCCTGTAGGACAGTGCGTGAGCTGCAGTGGGTAACTATCAGCATAATGTGCTTACCTTCCTGTATGACAGTGCATGAGCTGCAGTGTGTAACTGTTAGCATAATGTGCTACCTCCCTGTAGGACAGTGTGTAGCTATTAGCGTAATGTGCTACCTCCCTGTAAGATAGTGCGTGAGCTGCAGTGTGTAGCTGTTAGTGTAATTTGCTACCTCTCTGTAGGACAGTGCATGCGCTGCAGTGTATAACTGTTAGCATAATGTGCTTACCTCCCTGTAGTACTGTGTGTGGGTTACAGTGTGGAATTGTTAGCGTAATGTGTTACTACCTCGTAGGGCAGTGCGTGAGCTGCAGTGCACAAATGTTAGCATAATGTGCTACCTTCCTGCAGGACAGTGAGTGAGCTGCAGTGTGTAACTGTTAGCGTAATGTGCTACCTCCCTGTAGGACGGTGCATGCGCTGCAGTGCCTAACTGTTAGCGTAATGTGCTACTTCCTTGTAGGACAGTGCGTGAGGTGCAGTGTGGAGTTATTAGTGTAATGTGCTATGTAGGGCAGTGCGTGAGCTGCACTGCTTAATTGTTAGCATAGTGTGCTACCTCCATGTACGACAGTGTGTGAGCTGCAGTGTGGAGTTTTTAGCGTAATGTGTTACCTCCCTGTAGGGCAGTGCGTTAGCTGCAGGGCACAACTGTTAGAGTAATATGTACAAATTAATCCAGTTGTGCAAGAATTAAGCTGTCTCAATGGTATAAGATAAAACCAAAAAACCCAAGAGACAGCAAACCATACCTCTCAACCTGGAAACATCATAAATCTGGACAAGGCCCATGAAAAATGGGTACAAATCTGTATGCTGATTAGCATCAAATTTGCATACATAATTATGTAACCCCACCCACCCTGGTGGAATTGTGGGATACCAACATTCAAATTCAAACTGAAGAACAGACCACCAAAATATGGCACCAGAATCCCCCTGCAGCCATTCCAGTGTCCTATTTACCTGTTTGTTTTGCCCCATTTACCATAAACACTAATGTGTGCAAACTGTTTTACTTCTACAATGATTATTTGGATTTTATTTTTACATTTTACAGCACAACAATGCACAAACACTAATAGATATCTGCTAAACAAAGCAACACTGTCTCACAATGAAAATAGACTTGGCATTAAAACGTCTCTGCCCTTGAAACTCACATTCATTGAAACAGCATTGAAACCCACACCACATCCAAAGAGAATGTATCTGGCCAGTGGTGGATAAAGATTACCTTTGGGCTGTTTTCAAATCATTGGCCCCTTGCATCCAAAACAAGAAACATACATGTGTTCTTTGATGCACCTTTCCTGACTTTATTAAATTATATTCCTTGTATAATGCAGCACACTTGTTAGAGCACATTTTAAATTGTATGAACATTTTTCCAGTACGCATTGAAACAAAATCCATGAACCAATATATATGTATGTGTGTGTATATATATATATATATATATATATATATATATATATATATATATATATATATATGCTTATATATATATATGCTTATTTTCAATTTCAAATTTTTTTTTGGGGGGGGGGACAAACATTTTGGAAAGTTGCTAGAATAAAATGTTGTTTTACCATGATGCATTTCACTGCCAAAACTTGAACCCAGGACCCTGTGCACTACAATCGGAGCACCATACCACTATGCCAAATCAGCAATTTCCTGAAAAGATAGGAAGACTGAAACTTAAATGGCTATCATTTAGTGAATTCAGTTCAAACTTCTCACCATAGCTCTCAACCTCTTAACACAAAAACCTGGACAAAGGCAATAATGGGGGAATACAGCCCCAAAATAGGGATGCATTTTAAATACTGAACTTATAAACTTAGAAAATTGCTATAATAAAAGGTTTTGTGTATTTATTTTCTGAAGAATATGAAGTCTGAAATTCAAATGGATGTGATTATTTAGTAAATTTAATCCTTCAGTGATTTGTCACAAAAATCCTTAAAACCACAGATAAATTCACAAGTGGTGGTGGCGGCTAGGGACTTTAGGCTCTTTTTACCCTGTACCCAAGGTACAGGGTTTGAGCCTGAGTACCTCTACTGTGTACTCTAGTGACCACTGTAGAATGCAGCTAATTGCTGTACCGCTGAGAATAAGAATTGAAGAGCAGAAATGCTAAATATCCTTGTTTTACATTTTAACTCTGGATATCACAAATGAGACATTATGCTAGTTAAGACAGTACTGTGTGTAAGCCTTCTACCATAATGTGCAGACACTGCAACTTTTTCCCTCTAATAAGCCTAAATGTGCTAAGTGTTCTGTCCACTATCTGACTAGGTATGCCCATAAAAAATAATAGTCTTTTGGCTTTTCCCGGTTAGGGGTCGCCACAGTGGAACTCCGGTCCACTAAAGATTGGCAGTAGATTTTTACGATGCCGAGTTGCCAGCCCGTTGCCCAACCTACAAAGAAGGCTCACCCATTCATGCACGCACCTACCAGCATGTCTTTAAATGTCACTTGACCGCGGGGAGGCCATGCAGACTCCACACAGAAGACGTTCCAGCCAAGAACGGGAGAACCTCTTGCTGTGCGGCGACAATGCTAACTACTGTGGCCTGTTGACTAGGTATGTCCATATACAGCTTAATTAATAATAATTAGCAAGCATGCAAAGATGCCCCAAACTGCTATAATGTGTTTTAAGAGGCTTTGCATTAAACTGATGTCAAAAGCATTCATGTCAGCTATGCATGAAGTATGAACTCTTAATTTATGTAACTAATTTACTAGAATTTTCTCCCATGGAGTGACAGAACCAGTAATTACGGTATACTGCTTGCCTTTATTTTTTTGCACAGTGGTATTACCATGCAAGATGTTTTGCTTCTGTTCAAAGTAAGGCAAATGAGGGACATAACATGGAACCTGCATGACACTAAATCTGAAATGCTATCGGGACATGACATGAAAACTGCATGGCACTAAATCTGAATTGCTATCGGGACATAACATGAAAACTGCATGGCACTAAATCTGAAATGCTGTCGGGACAGAACATGAAACTGCATGGCACTAAATCTGAAATGCTGTCGGGCTGCCAACAAGACTTTTGTAAATTACAGTTTGCTTTGTTTCACCCCCACAGGAATCAGTAGAGCAGAGTAATGTAAGGAAGAAATGACAGAACTGAATCTGCTTTCTGCATAGCTGCACAATCTGGCATATTTCAGTGTGTTATTGTAATTTTATTTAAATTACTTTTCTTCCTACATTTACCAGTGGGAAGCTTTTGGCACCTGGTTATAACCATTGCTTTTTTCTCCTTTTGATTGAGAGTGAGCACATTTCATTCATGTTAACTATTACTTGTGAGCGTTATGGAGGTTTGCAACTCAGTTGTTTACTAGATGCTGTTATAGGCATATAAAGTAAACGAAAAAACACCTTGTACCTCCATGAACGCTATCTGGACTAATTAAACCATTTGGTACTACTGTAGTCATAAACGGCTATGGTGTTCTACTTCCCACAGGTCACACACACACACACACACACACACACACACACACACACACACACACACACACCCCTAGTCAGAATAAAATGCAAAATGTTTCCTACTGCTAGAGCGATCTCGATTCCCCGCCAAGTGCATCTGCATCCTGTCATGTGTTCACCTTCTCACTGACTTCCATAGCAATCCAGTGAATAAAAACAGAGCAGCGCTCGCAAGTGCAGCCATCAGTCAAAGATAGATCCATTTGAAAATGTTTCCTGCTCGTGTACAAGCCGCCGGAAATGTAAGTCCATTTGAAAATGTTTCCTGCTCGCGTGCAAGGCGGAAATGTGTGCACTGAGCCCTTGAGCTCAATTCCGACAGGCTGGAAGCCCTGGCGGAGCTGATGTCATCGCGCAAATGATGACGTCAGCTCAAAAAATAGGGAAAAATAAATAAAAAATAAAAAAAAGATGGGGAAAAGTTGGGAATAAAGGGGTGCCACTCGGGAATCGTGGCATCCCATTATTTGGACCCCAAAAAAAGCTCACCTACCAGCTCCCTGAGAGTACACCCTGGAACACTGAAAACACTGAAACAGAAACTCTGAGTTCCTAGTCCTAACCCTGACTGCCTGAAACTGCCCTGCCTTGATACACATGGTATCACTTTCAGTGTAAAGTAGCTCACCTACCAGCTCCCTGAGAGTACACCCTGGAACACTGAAAACACTGAAACAGAAAGTATGTTTGCTAGAGTTAACTTAAGACTGTATCCATAATAATACGTAACTACTCTGCCAGGTTAGGTGAGCCTCTCGAGTGTGGTACGGCAGCAGCCAATCCCCATAGCAGTCTGTCATATCCCCACTTCTAGCCTATCTCTCACTCTATTTTCCATTTTTTATCCTGCTAGTCCAAATCTATACTGGTTCCTCTCCTCCATTCTCCTCATTCCCTTCAGCCTGGCAATACCTCAGCTGTGGCATACTCTGTAATTCAGGTCTCTGCCCACTAGGTGGCGCCTCTTTACTTGCTGTCTAACTTATACCCTCACTCTCTCCCTTTATATCTTACTAGCTACACCTTCTGTTCTTCACTATAGCTCTTCTCGTACTAGCACACCTTTACTAGATTCCTAGCTCTAGTTAAACCCTGTGTCTTAATAGTTTTACTGTGCCCTAAGGGTCTAATATCTTTATCCACCCCTCTAAGCATCCTATATCTCCCACTGTTAAGCCTCTCACCTCCCTGTTATACTTTCCACCTCTACACTCACCTCTCTTGTCTCTCTTTTATCACTGATTGTCTTCTTGGATTCAGGACTCCTTGTCTCTTCCCGCTCCGTTCGCCCTGCGGGCTCACTCCGCTCCGCTACCCTGCCCCCAAATCCCACCCGCCCCTAGTGCCTCTAGCTATATCCCTCTTATTACCACTCCCACTTCCTCCCTACACCAATCACACACAACCCCCTAAACACACCCCCTATCAGCCTATCATCTAATTGTAACCACACCTACAGCTAACCTATAATATTACACTTCATTTCTAACTCTCACCCCTAGCACTACTCCTACTGCTTTTTACTCTACTGTACACTGCAATACTCTCTTTATCCACTACACAATAAACATACAACTTAGATAACTCAACCTTAACACCTAACACCAAGTTACTTACAGTCATGCCTTTAAATCCCCCATCCATCTCTATGTTACTATTACTATCTATTAAACTATCATATCTTTATTACCTTACCCAACCTCCTACTTGCTCCATTCACAACTTTATCATACAACCTACCACCTAAACTCCCCTCTCTCACCTTTTCACTCTCCTATTTCTCCCCACCTATACCCAATAACACAACTTCTAACATTCTCTTTCAAAGTTTTCCCCTCTCTAAAGAACCCTATCCCCATAGTACCTAATGACCCTCTGATCACCAGTACAGATCCTAATCATTTCTTTACTTTACTCAATCACCTTTTTAACCCAATCTTTCATCTCATCACCAGCCTTTTATCTGGTGACATCCATCCCAACCCTGGCCCTCCACCTCTTCCTCCTCACTCAGGCCAATATATTTTACTTCTCTAAACTCACAAAGTATTGTCAACAAAGTCCCTACCCTCCATGCATGGCTCATGTATAACAAACCTGACATACTATCTATTTCAGAAACATGGTTAAAACCATCTATAAAAGATTCTGAAATTACTCCACCTAGCTACTCAATCATTCGAAAAGACAGGACCCAGAAAAGGTGGCGGAGTTGCTCTCCTATATTCTTCTTCCTTGCTAGTTACCCCTATGATAAACCTACTCCTAAATTTAATAATGCTGAAATACTCCTCACTCTCCTACAAGTCAACAAGCACAAATACATCTGTTTAGCATCCCTTTACATTCCCCCAGGGGATAATATTTCCACACTTGAAAACATCCTCTCATGGCTCTCTAACAATATCTGCAATGAAACCATAATCTTAGGGGTCGTAAATATCAACTGGGCCTCCATCCAGTCTTCAAACAACCCTCTTAATATCAACCTATTTAAGTTTTCCCAACTAATCAATACTATTACACACCCATCACCAAACCCCTCTTGTGGCACCATCCTTGACTGGATCCTAGTGTCACATCCCCACTATTTCTCTGACAGTGGTACTCTTCCCGACCCTCTTAGTGATCACTTGCCAATTTTCACTCGCCGTCTCCTTGCATCTCTTACCGCACCCATAATATCATCACTACCCAATGACAAAAATTTTAACCCATCAACCTTCATATATTCTCTAAAAGCAGTAAATTGGAACATTCTAAAGACACTACCTTTAGAAGACGCAGTTGCTCACTTTAACCTGACCTTCTTAGAAATACTTGATTACCAAGCCCCTATAAGAACAAAAAGAATAAAAACAAACTCTGCCCCATGGTTAACCAAAACCACACTATCTACCATGCACCTTAGAAACAAAGCCTGGAGACTCTATCTGAGAAATAAGACCCCAGAACAACATATTGCTTACAAAACCCTTCGAAATAAAGTAAAAAAGCTCATAACCTCCGACAGACAAAAATACTTCTTTACACTCCAAAACAACAATAAAACGAACCCACAACAATTCTGGAAGGGGATCTCCACCCTCCTAAACCCCAGTAAACCACACACCCCAACTCCAGACCCAAATAGCCCAGACCTAGATCTAGCTACACAGTTCAACTCATTTTTCATCGAATCTATTAGCAAACTTACATCCTCCTTCACACATCCCTCCTCTTCACCTAATACACCCCTAATCTCTCCTGCAAATAACCCTCCCGTCATCACCACTTCCACCACTTTCTCATCTTCTCACTGTCGATCTTCCACCTCTTCCACTACTCTAACCCCCTCTTCACCCATATCTTCCTCAAGTTCTCTCTCTCCCAACGTTTCTCTATTCTCATTTAAACCTATCCCCACTTCCACCATAAAGAAACTCCTTCAGAAACTAAAGCCATGCACCAACGCTCCAGACAACATACCCTCTTATTTCCTAAGTATAGCCGCAGAAGCAATTGCCTATCCCATCAGCATTCTAATCAACCGCTCCATCCATGAATGTACAGTACCTATACTATGGAAGCAAGCCTTCATCATCCCCCTCCATAAAGGAGGCAACAATTGCAATATCAATAACTTCCGCCCTATTGCTATCCTCTCCCTATATCTAAAATCCTGGAAAAGTGTATCCAGCTTCAACTCCTACCACACCTCATAGATAACAACCTTTTAACCCCTACACAACACGGATTCAGGCCAAATCATAGCACCATGACAGCCCTCCTGTCCTTTCTTGAGACAGTTAATAGAGCACGCGACTCCGGCCACATTGTTTCCACCTTACTACTAGACCTCTCCAAGGCCTTCGATACTATTTCACATAGCCTGCTCCTATCCAAACTATCAGAACTTAACCTTTCTCCCACCTCCATAAATTGGTTCTCCAGTTATTTATCAAACAGACACCAAGCCGTAATATGGAAAAAGGCCACTTCCTCTTTCCTTACTACCACCACTGGAGTTCCCCAAGGATCTATTCTTGGTCCTATCCTCTTTAATATATTTATAAATGACTTCCACAAATCCATCCCACTTGCAAACATCATCCAATATGCAGGCGATTCTACAATTATCTGCTCTGCCACCTCCCCTCTCTTCTCCAAAACTGACTCAGGAAGCTTTCTCAATTACTGAGCATTGGATGAAAATAAATCACTTGGCACTCAACACCTCCAAAACAAAACTAATGGTATTTACCCCCTCCAAATCTACTTCTTTTGACACAAACTCTTTCTCAATTACCAGCCAAAACAACTCACCCTTGGAACTGGTATCTGAAACCAAGCTACTAGGTGTTCTAATTGACAATCAACTTAAATTCAACTCCCATCTACAACTAAATATTAAGAAAACTCATCAAAAACTAGGTATGCTCTACCGTCAAAATCAGTATCTTACTAGTTCCTCCAAATCCACTCTCGCTTCCTCCTTTCTCATTCCCTCTCTTCTCTACGGAGCTCCATTACTGACTAATCTTCAGTCCTCTCTAAAAAGCCAGCTTTCCTCCTGTTATAACAAAATTGCCAAATTCGCTAATAGCCATAGGTCTTCCACCCACCACTGTTCCTCTCTCCAAAAACTAAATTGGCTCGAACTACCTAATCATCTTAACTATATACAGCTGACTTTAGCCCATAAGCTTATTTTCAACCCCTCTCTTTGTCCCTCTCTGTCTTCTGCCTTCAAAATGCACCTTCCAAATAGAGTCTTAAGGTCCAACAATCAAAACCTACTAGAAGTCCATAAACCATCTCACCCCCCAGGTAAACACTTATTATCCTCTAACCTTTCTCGTCTCTGGAACTCTCTCCCACCATCCATCCGTACCACCTCTAATCACTACCTATTCAAAAAATCTCTTCACTCACATCTTATGTCCCAATGGGACTGTTCTTGCTCCCACCCCTCATAAATATATGTCATCCTACCTCCTGTATGCTTTCAGGCTCAACTTTACCTAACAAAGCTTGTTTCCTTCTGAATAATTTACACTCTAATGTAATGTTGTGCTCCTTCTCCAACACAACTCTGCTATGTTATCACCTTATTGTCTCAGCTCACGTACATCACATTAATATTCTTTTATTGTATTTTTGAATACTTCTTGACTTTTGAACTAAATGTTTTACCCACTACTTGTATAATTTAATAATAGTTAGCTATCTTGTGAATGTAACTCAGTTTTTATGTGCTGGAGCTTTTCTCCCCAGGACTCCATTGAAAACGGGTTCTTTTGGCCCAATGGACTATCCTGGTAAACCAACTGCAAATAAATAAATAAATAAATAAATAAAATAATTTTTTACCGAGTAATTTGGTACAGTTGGGAGGTATGCAGCAGACACAGCTGGGGAAATATAATAAAATCCACGGTTTATTGTAAAAGAAATAGTAAGCGCTTTCGCGTTGACAACCAATGCTTCATCAGACATTAAAGGATTGTCATTCAGTAAATGTATTTAAAATGCAATGTACCAATTAAACGCAGATGCTCATCGTGTTTCACTGTTGCAGTCCTTACAAACTGGGTTATCCGGCTCCCGGTAGCCCACAGTCGGACAGAATACCAAAATCCTTGGTATATGACGTCGGCTGCCTTCGGTTTTAGGCCTGACGTCAGGTACAAAGGAAGGCAGCCAACGCCATTTCCTCAGTCTTTCTTGCCGCAGAACCCAAAGCAGAAGCATTTTGCACTAGTGCCGGTCGGCCAAGTACCTTCTTTTTGTATTCCGACTGCTTAGTTGAAGACATCCTCAGATAAGTACCCCACTGAGGACCCTCTTTTCTTGCTTTAATGAATGTAAGAGAAAGTTAATAACTGTCTTGCCTGTGCAAAACAGATTCCGCACCGTGATTTTCACTCTTATTGTATCACTTGTTTGGACCTTGAGCACGACGTCCTTATAATTGTGTTTTCTGTGCTTCTTTCAACCCGCTTACCATACGCCGTAGAGCTAGGATCTTGTTCAAGCATTTCGGAGTTTGGCCTAAGATCATCAGTATGGCGTCTTCTGGTCTACCAACTTCAGATGTTTCTAAGAAGCGCGAGGATAAGGACTGCGACAGGCTTAGAGTCAAATTAGCCAACAACGTCCCTGTTGGTTGTCGGCCCAGTGGTAGTCAGTGAGGCGCTTTCATTGCCCTGCAGTCCGCGGATGTTCAGCAGCAGGCGTCTGCTGAGACCTTTTCTGAGTCCTCCATACTGCAGGCTTCCACTTCGTCTTCTGACCCTCCACCAGTCGCTGCCTCTGATGGATCCGGAGCCGCTAAGCATGCACCGGCTTCTGAGGCCTCTCTTATCCACCCGGAGACCAGATCCAGACCGACGACCTTGGTTCAGACTACTGCGGTGGCTAGGCCTCCTGAGTCCCTCCGGCTTTCTGGCAGGTCTTCCAGCTGAAAATTCACTCCATAGCAGGCACAGGCTTAGGCTTCCCCTCAAATGTCTGTCTCAGGTGATTAATATGGCTAGTGATCTCTTGACTCTTATCAGGGGCTCTCGGCCACCTCCTTCTAAGAGGGCTAGGGAATTGTCCCCAGAAGTTTTGTCTGCCTCAGACTCTGAGGTTTCCAGCAACTCTGCTAATGAAGAGGGAAGCTCTCAACTTTTTTCTGATTTTGAGGATTCTGATGCAGAAGGCTCCATCCCTTCTGCCTCCCCTCCAGAAGATTTTTCTTTTGGAGATGCTCTGAATACTCTTGGGGAGCATTTCAAATGGGAAAGCCAGGATTACCCTCAGTCTTAGAAACGGATTAGGGAATTTTTGGATTTGCCACAGCATAAGCCTTTGGCTATCCCTCCGGTTTTGGAAGTTGTTGGTGATGTTTTCATGGAGAATTCTTTGACTCCTAATTTTGTTCCTCCTGCTCCCAGAAAGCCTGATGGGTATTATAGAGTTCCTGATTCCCATCAGTTCCTGTACAAGAATCCTACTGCTGATCCAGAGATTACTTCTCGGGGCCCTAAGGGTGTTGAAGGGGTTTCCTTTGGGGGGAAGGTTAGCCATTTTTGCAGATGTCTGATTCACCATTACAGACGACATATGGGTGCTCAAAATTGTATCCCATGGCTACAAGTTCTCCTTTCACACCTTCCATGTCCACCAAGCATACCCAGATATTCCCCCCACTTCAAAGGGCAGAAGCAGAAAAACAAGTTTCTTCTTTGCTAAACCTGGGAGCAATAGAGCCAGTTCCTGCACTACAGATAGGCCAGGGTTTTTACTCAAGGCCTTTCTTGGTTCTCAAAAAAGGGGGCACCTGGCCCCCTATTCTGGATTTGTCCATTCTAAACACTTTTCTGGTGATTCACAAGTTTAAAATGCTCACCCTTCAGCAGTTGCTGCCAATGCTGGCCAAGGATTCCTGGCTGGTGACTTTGGATTTCAAAGAAGCTTATCTGCACATCCCAATAAGGGAAAGCTGCAGGAAGTTCCTTCCCTTCAGGGCAGGGAACAGGCACTTCCAATTCTCTTCTCTGCCCTTTGGCTTATCTACTGCTCCCAAAGTTTTTACTAAATGCCTGGCTCCAATAATTGCTTTTTGCAGGCAAAGAAACATTCAAATTTACCCGTACTTGGACAATTGTCTTATTCAGGCAAACTCTCCAGAGCAACTTCTAAAGGATTTGGAATTTGTAAAGAACCCCCTCACTTTTTTGGGCTACACCAGCAATGAAAAGAAGTCAAAATTGGTACCCACCAGGGAGATTATATTCCTGGGAGCGAGTCTGAACACATCCCTCCAAATGGTATTCCTCCCTCAAGAGGAACAAATGGATCTTTTGAATTACTTCAAGAATTTGGCAAGCATGACCCAGCTCTCTGCAAGGCAATTCCTGCAAGCCCTGTGATTCATGGCTTCATGTATTCTGATGATTCCATATGCCAGACTGCATATGAGGAAAATTCAGCGGTACCTCTAAAACCTTTGGTGTCAACACACTCAGGATTTAGACCTGATACTTACTCTGATTCCCTGCCTGCAGAAGGAGTTCCTTTGGTGGGCGACTGCCTGTGCACAGAACAAAGGCCTGCCTTTTTGTCCACCTCCTGCCAGCCAGACTCTCACCACAGATGCCTCGGACTACGCGTAGGGAACACATCTAGAGGGCAGATGCATTCAGGGGACTTGGAACTCTCAACAGGTTCACCTGCACATAAATCTGAAGGAACTGATGGCAGTCCAGCAGGCCTTGATTGCTTTCAAGCATCTTCTCTCTCCTGGTACTCTTCTGGTCAGGGCAGACAGCACCACATTCATGTGGTACATCAACAATCACCAAGCAGGGAGCGACTCACTCTTAACCCCTGTGGAGACAAAGCATGATACTGTGGTCGATAGTAGCTTCCATGGGCATTCATCTGATAGCTCAGTTTCTTCCAGGAAGGCTCAACACCTTGGCAGACCGGTTGAGCAGGCAGGTCCTGGATCCTCACGAGTGGCAACTGAAGAAGACCATCTTCTATCACATCATTCAGCGTTGGGGCATTCCCCGGATGGATCTCTTCTCATCTCCGACCAACCACCTTCTTCCACCCTTTTGCACCAGGGATCATCATGACAAAGCTTGGAAAGTGGATGCTCTGTCCTTCTCTTGGACACAGCTCTCAATGTATGCATTGCCTCCTCTGCCTCTTCTTCCCAGAGTGCTGTTAAAGATAAGGGACGAAAAACCAAGGGCCATCATGATAGCTTCAGACTGGCCCAGACAACATTGGTATCCACTTCTTCACAGTCTCTCCCAGTCTCAGTTTTGGCATCTTCCCCTGATACCAGATCTCTTGGTTCAGGAGGGGGGACAACTTCTGCATCCTCATCTTCAGACTCTGCATTTGGCAGCCTGGCTCATAATTTAAGCCTTTCCCAACATGTGGTTGTGGTCCTTCGTGAGGCCAGGAGGCCTAGCACTAGGAAATCTTACCCAGATAAGTGGAAAGATTCTCCATTTGGATGCAGACTAGAGGGGGGAATACCCTTTTCAACCTGCTCTTCTTATTATTCTTGACTCTGGCAGGCTTGCTTAATGGTGGACTATCCTTTTCTTCTATCAAGATTCATGCTTCAGCTATTTCTGCTCATTCTTCTTTTGAGCAACCCATTTTCTCTCATCCCTTGATGAAACAGTTCCTTATGGGAGCTAGCAATTTAAAGCCTCCTAGAAGGGCACCTACTCTTGCTTGGGATCTTAATTTTGTACTTGAGAAACTTACTCTGCCTCCTTTTGAACCAGCTGCCTCAGCAGATTTGAAGTTTCTCTTCTGGAACACTGCCGTTCTCTTGGCCATTACTTCAGCTAGAAGAGTTTCCGAGCTGCAGGCCTTATTGGCAGTAGAGCCTTTTATCATCATCCATGTTGATCGGGTTTTTCTTCAACAAACTAAATCCCTCCTTTATGCCTAAGGTGGTTTCTAGCCTGAGACTTAACCAGTCTATCCACCTGCCCACCTTCTTTCCTAATCCTCAGAATAAAGAGAAAATGTTACTGCATTCCCTGGGTGTGCATGGACAGCTTAGATTTTACCTGGACAGGACTAAACCTTTTATAAAGTCGGATCAGTTGTTGGCCAGTTTTGCTCTTGGAGCTCAAGGCAAAGCTATTTCTAAGCAGTCCATTTCAAAGTGGATTTCTCATTGTATTCACTTTTGTTACTTATAGCATGGCAAGGTTCCTCCACAGAGTATTAGGACCCATTCTACTAGAGCAGCCTCTACCTCAGCAGCTTTTTTAAGAGGTGTACCTACTGGGGACATCCTGGAAGCAGCTACCTGGACTTCTGTCCACACTTTCACTAAACATTACAATTTACCCTTGTTTTCTAAGTCCAGGGCTGGTTATGCCAGTGCAGTGTTGCAGGGCATCCTTACCTACCCTTAAACAGTGGGTGTTCCTCCTCCCTTTTGTTTTTTTTTTCCTGGGCTTTGGGAATCAACCCATTGTGTAAGGACTGCAACAGTGAAACACGATGAACATAGTACAGTTGTGTACACTTACCATCAATGTAGATGTTGGAGTGTATTCACTGTTGCAATCCTGGTTCCCCCCCTTCCAGTCCCCTTTTTTTCTGGTCTAAACCTTTTGGGGGATCCTGACAGTTAAGGCAAGAAAAACTGAGGAAATGGCATCGGTTGCCTTCTTTTGTACCCGACGTCAGGCCTAAAATCAAAGGCAGCCGACATCATATACCAAGGACTTTGGTATTCTGGCTGTCTGTGGGCTACTGGGAGCCAGATAGCCCATTTTGTAAGGACTGCAACAGTGACTACACTCTGACATCTACATTTATGGTAAGTGTACACAACTGTACTTTTCACACACACACTTGCATAACCCACCTTGAAATCTATTAATTATAAGTAAATTCTTCTATTTAAATTAAGAATATATTATTTAGTAAAGCGCATCTCCGCATACCTGAACACACAAAGCTGCAATTCATAATCATTCTTAAAGAAGGGATAGAATTTTAAGGCTTACTTTGGCCAGGTAGATGTACAGTAAGCCAAATAGATCTGCTTAAGTATGGCATTATGTTCTTTCTTTCTTGTTGAATGTTTGTACTTTGTTAGTTTGCCATGTGGCTTTAACAGCTTTTATCAGTTCTGTAGCAAAATATATCATGCAGAGATCCACTTTACTACCAGAAGATTCAAGTGACACTTGTATGGAGGTGAGTGATATATTAGTCAACCTGAGTTGATGATGGGAGATTACTATTGTAAGAATGAGCTTTTGCATGGGTATTTTTTGGTGGGTACTTGAGTGTGTTTCTTTCATAAACGCAGGTCTTGTCAGCTGATTAAAGCAGTTCTTCTTTTCATAGGTAGGTACTAGACTATTGGCCCTAGAGCCTGTATAAGCCTAACCAAAAAGGTACCTTAGCTTTCGCCACCCAAGAAAATTATTTTCCTGTGCCCCTGTCAAGCAGAGCCACAGAAGTGATCCCCGGTGTGGATTTCAAATCTCCCATCCAGTCATCAAGATTTTTCTTGAAGAGTGCTAATGAGGAGCTTTGTTTGATATAGATAGGTAGTTTGTTCCAGAGTATTGGAAGTCTCTGGGACAGGAATCTAACCCTCCAGCATGTTCTGTTTATTGTGGTGACAAAGTTTAGGTTCCTAGAGCGTGTAGCTCGGAGAGATTGGTATTTCTTTAAGTGAAGCATGTCCAACAGCTCTGGGATTGACATAGCTTTGTATGTTAGGCAGAGATCACCTCTGAGTAGGTGATATGCAACGGAGTAAAGCTGAAGTTTTTTGAAACGGTCTGCGTAGGGCATCTGTTTGAAGACGATAGTCCTCTTTGTGAGGTATTTCTGCAGCCCTTCCAGTTGTTGTAGATGTCTTGTGAGGTACACACCAAAAGGGGCATTGTACTCTATAATGGGTCTAATGAGTGATGAGTAGAGGGGAACAATGACCTCTCTTTTCTGGATGAGAAACCTTTTTCCTGACTACTGTGGCAATGTGATTATCAAAGGAGAGACTACTGTCCACCTGTGTCCCAAGGTCTCATCACCCTTTCGGTGTTAAGTAGACTACCGCCTATGTGGTAGTTCATGGGTACAGAGTTTTTACCAAAAGGGATGACAATGCACTTTTTGGCATTGAGCTTGATGCTATGGCTTTGACACCAGGCATCTGTCTCAGTGAGACTCTTTTGTAGGATGTCTACATCGTTAGGAGTTTCGATTATGGCTCCTAGTTTGCAGTCATTTGCGAACTTTGTTAGCCAAAGACCTTCTGTGTTAGTCTGTACTTCTGAGAAGAAGTTACCAAACAGGAAAAGACCCAGGACTGAACCCTGTGATACTCCACTTGTCACTGGTGTGAAGTTGGATTTGGAGTCCCCTACTTTCAGTGTGGGTTCTGTTAGTGAGCCAGTTGGCAACCCATCTTTCCTTTCGACTAGTCCTGTTAGGGGTCACCACAGTGGAACTTAGGTCTTCAGAACGAGTGGCAGTAGAGTTTTTCAATGTTGAGTTGCCAGCCCGGCACCCAACCCTCCTCAGAAGGCACGGACTTGCAGCTAGAGCTTACTTAGAGTGTTCAGTCCACCTGCAGCATGTCTTGGGAATGTGGAAGGAAACCCATGCCAACAAAGGGAGGAAATGCAGACTCCGCACAGAAGGCACCCCAGCCCAGAATCATTCAGGAGAACCTTTTGCTGTGAGGTGACAACACTAACTGTTGCACTGCTGTACCACCCAGCTGATTAAAGTAGTTAAGTGATTAAAATATACTCCTAAACCCATCACATGACATGCAGAAACCAATTAAATGCAAATAAAATATCATAGTAATAAATTTCACATTAGTATGTCATTCAAGTCAGACTTAAAATAAGCCCCCTAACAGTACTATCTCCTTTCTTTAGTATCTAGTTGTCACTGCACCTCGTTAAAAGTTCTGTCCATGCCAACAAATTGTAGTACAATATTCCGCAGTTTTCTTAAAAAGAACCTTCTCCATTTTTAAACACACAACACTCAACTGGCTTAACCAACATTAACCGTACCACAATGGTACTACTGTGCAAGCTAAATAACATTGAAAGTTTCACATTTTCTTGATTATCTGATCTTAAAGTATTTAAATACCCCCCTCCCTCCCCTGCAACAGGTTGTCTGAAGTAGCAGCCCAGGAGAACCCTCAGAGGCAGCAGTTCTGGTTTCACCTTTATATAGTTTGTATTTTTGCTGAATTTTCTGGAACATTTAGTAATGACTGGTCATGCTAATCACTGAAGATAACTTGTAAGTATTAAAGGTATGTACCTCATGTATACCGTTCCCCTCCTTTTTAGCACCGTAAAGAAAGTCCCCAAGATTCATGAGTTGCCTTACATTGGTCAGTGTAAATTAGTCATGTCACTGTGAGTTGCCTTATATTGGTCAGTGTAAATTAGTCATGTCACCGGCTGTTTGTCCAAAATGAAAACATTACAAACATCTAGAAACATTTTTGATATTGCTATTTTCAGTTCTTACATTTTTCTGTAATCTGGAACAGTTCATATCTGTCGGATTTCATCAGTGATTTACCACATCCAGAGAATTTAACATAACTGTTTACACTGGACATTTGATTTTGTTTGTCAAAAACCTGCTGCAGCAGTCCAGCTTTTTTGGAGAGAGAAACTTGGAAATTCATAAGTCTTTTTCTGTGCAACTCTTAACATCACTGTTTTATGGGCTCATTTTTCTTGCAGTAAAACTGTTTGTGACCCTTTGGTTTCTTGTGATTCCAAATCTTTGATCTTGGTGCATTTTTTAGCTTTTTTGGTGGACAGCACCAAGCATATTGGCCATTGAGGAGCTTCATGGCACCAGATTACATTAGGAACCTGCAGGTGCTCATGAAGTTGTCCAGTGTGGCTTGATGGCCTGAGTTTAAGAAGGGTAAGTTTATGTCCAGTGCGGCTTGATGGCTTGAGTTTAAGGAGGGTAAGTTTATGTCCAGTGCGGCTTGATGGCCTGAGTTTAAGAAGGGTAAGTTTATGTCCAGTGCGGCTTGATGGCCTGAGTTTAATTACAAAGGGTAATTTTATGTCCAGTGCGGCTTGATGGCCTGAGTTTAATTACGAAGGGTAAGTTTATGTCCAGTGCGGCTTGATGGCCTGAGTTTAAGAAGGGTAAGTTTGTCCACTGCAGCTTGATGGCCTGAGTTTAATTACAAAGGGTAAGTTTATGTCCACTGTGGCTTGATGGCCTGAGTTTAATTAAGGATAAGTTTATGTCCTGTGCTGCTTGGTGGCCTGAGTTTAATTAAGGGTATGTTTATGTACAGTGCGGCTTGACGGCCTGAGATTTATTAAGAAGGGTAAGTTTATGTCCACTGCGGCTTGATGGCCTGAGTTTAATTAAGGATAAGTTTATGTCCTGTGCTGCTTGGTGGCCTGAGTTTAATTAAGGGTAAGTTTATGTCAGTGCGGCTTGATGGCCTGAGTTTTATTGAGAAGCGTAAGTTTAGTTCCAGTGCGGCTTGATGGCCTGAGTTTAAGAAGGGTAAGTTTGTCCAGTACAGCTTGATGGCCTGAGTTTAATTAAGAAGGTAAGTCTATGTCCAGTGCGGCTTGATGGCCTGAGTTCAATTTAGAAGGTTGTTTATCCAGTGCGGCTTGATGGCCTGAGTTTAAGAATGTAAGTTTATGTCCAGTGTGGCTTGATGGCCTGAGTTTAATTAAGAAGGGTAAGTTTATGTCCAGTGCGGCTTGATGGCCTGAGTTTAATTAAGAAGGTAAGTTTATGTCCTGTGCGGCTTGATGGCCTGAGTTTAAATAAGAAGGTAAGTTTATGTCCAGTGCAACTTGATGGCCTGACTTTAATTAAGAAGGTAAGTTTATTCCGTATTCATGGGAGCCTTTTAGATGTTAAGTTGTCGGATTTCATAGTAGGGTTAAGAGTAATATTTTTCCCTCACCAACTTCTGACGATCATTCCTTCCTTATTCGTTAGTCTCAATCCACTTGTTTCCAGTCAGTGGTAGTGTGGCCACAGTATTAGGTGAGATCCAAATGGAGCTATCATCTAGGCAGCCCTGATTGTTTGGTGCAGGACAATCAGACTTCTGCCAGAACCCCCACCCCCACCCCACCCCACCCTGCAGCAGTATGTTAGATCTAACAGCCCAGGAGACCCGCAGAAGGGGGTGATTTTTTATCAGCAATCCCTACCTCAGCGCATTCTGATGGCATCTGGCTAAGTTCAATGCCTTTATAAATTCAAGAACCACAACATTTGTAATTTTAGTCATATACAGCTGCCTGGAGGTTGAAGTGTGTGGCTGTAATGTTAGGGATTGCTGCACTTACGTCTGTACATGACCATTCTCACGTGTACACATGAATGTTATCTATACATGAGTGTTGTCACATATGCAGATAAGTGCTCTCGCATACACATAGAGAAATCTTCTGTTCCTGGCTTGGAAGAACCAAAGTTCACATTCCCAGTTGATGACTTGCATTCGTTGCCAACAAGCCATGCTTGCCAGTGGCAGACAGACGACCATATGACTGAGCTGATGTTCATCGTGTTTCACTGTTGCAGTCATGACTGTAGGGTTCTCCCCTGCCGGCAGGCAGTCCTCGGTTGGCCAGAATCCCAAAGTCTGGGTCCAGCATCGGCTGCTCAGCCATGCTCCCTGACGTCAGAGCGCCAGGAGTACAAAGCTGACAGCCGACGCCATGTTCTCCAGTCTTTCTTGCCGTGCGGTGATAGCAGTTCGCATTTGCCGGTTGGCTGACTCCTGACAATTTTTTCTAAACGTACTTCAGTCCGAAGACTTTCTTCTCCTACTCAAAGCTAAGTACCCCTTTGGGGAAACTTTTTTCTTGCTCCAGTCCGATGTCAGAAAAAGTTAATAATTGTATTTCGTGTGGGAAGCAAATACCTCATAAGGATTTTCATTCTTACTGTATTCCTTGCCTAGGCCCTGACCACGACGTAGCTAGTTGTCGGTTTTGTGCTAGATTCAATCAACGTACGATTAAACTAAGGTATGATTTTGCATTTCATTACTTCGGTAGGCGTTTTAATTACAAAATGTCGTCTGATTCTGTTCCGGCTACCGGAGTTCACAAACGACGCAAGGATAAAGACAGGCCTCCGAGGTCCAAATAGGACGATATTGTACAAGCAGAGCCAGCTTCAGGTTCGGCCATCATCAGTGAGGTGCTTTTGTAGCCCCTGTCATCGGCCATTTCGGAACCGATGGCCAAAACGGACTCCCACGAGGAGCCAACTAGGCCTTTGAATATTTCTGTTGCAGGACCTTCGGACAATGCTCCTTCGGATGGGTCTGGAGCCGCTGTGCAGGTACCGGCTTCCGAAGGGGTTTTCAGGCCTACTCAGCTTCTAATAAAGACAAAGACTCCTTCCAAATCAAAGACTACAGCCCAGGCCTCTTCTGATACGGCACCCAAGTCTCAGAAACAGTTACTTAAGATGGCGGAGGACTTACTATGATTAGGGGTTCACATCCCCCTCCAGATAAAAGGCCAAGGCAGGAAGTGTATTATGACTCCTCTGATCAGGCTTCTTTTTCTTCAGTTTCTTCTTCTGACCAGGAATCTTTCTTTCCTTATGAGGATTTTGATGCTGAGGAATCCATTCCTTCAGCTTCTCCCCCTGAGGATTTCTCTTTTGGGGAAACTTTACATGAAATGAGGGAACATTTTTACTGGGAAGGACAGGAGTACTCGGAATCTAAGAAAAGACTTAGGGATTTTCTTCTTCTTCCCCAACATAGACCCCTGGCTATCCCTCCTATTTTGGATATTGTGGATGATGCTTTTTCGGAGGCTAACTTAACTCCGGACTCTCTTCCTCCAGCTCCTGTTAAGCCATACATATATTATAGGGTTCCTGATTCCCACCAGTTTTTATACAAGAATCCTACTGCTGATCCTGAAACCATTTCTCAGGGTCATAAGGGGGTTACGGCCGCTACTGCTAAAAAACCCATTCCCACTGAGAAGGATTCCAGATCTTTAGAAAGATGGGGCAAAAAAAGTGTACACTTCTGCTACTTTATCTATTAGGGCTTTAAACTGTCAATTTCATATGCTGAAATACCAGCAATTTCTTCTGTCTGTTTTGAAACGAAAGCTAACTTCCATTTCTGCCTGTGCAGATAAGGAATTACATGACTTAATGCATGCCACTGAACAAGTTGGGAAGCATGGTTTACACTGTGGATTTGATGCCTTGGAGGCTTCTTGTAGGGCTGCTGCCTCTGGTACAGTCATTAGAAGGCATGCTTGGTTAAAGGAACAAAACTTGCCAGATCAAGTAAAAGCTAAGTTATTGGATGCTCCTGTTGAGCATAATGTTTTGTTTGGACCTAAGGCTGAAGAGGTGATAAAGAAGATGGAGGACAAGGCAAAATCCATGCAAACGGTTAAAGATTTCTTACAAGTACAGCCACCCAGATTTAGTAGGAATTGGCCTACAAAAAAATTGGTCCTTTCCCAATTCAGACAGGCCTCAGAGGGGTAGATACAGACGCTCCCGAGGAAGGCCTCAAACGCAAGCCTCTTA
The DNA here is from genome assembly GCF_019279795.1 of Protopterus annectens. Classification (NCBI taxonomy): domain Eukaryota; kingdom Metazoa; phylum Chordata; order Ceratodontiformes; family Protopteridae; genus Protopterus; species Protopterus annectens. Next base: position 1,822,658,502 of record NC_056744.1, read on the forward strand.
TAGACCAAGACAGTGGACTGCTTCCACCCCTAGAGGACAGGTCGCAAGCTCATAGAAAACAGGCTCAATGACTCCCTCTGTTGGGCTGCAGGAACTTCTTGCCTGGAAGCCCCTCTCGGAGGAAAACTTTCTTTTTCACCTAAATTGGACTCGTATAACCCAAGACAAGTGGGTTCTGGATGTGGTTTCAAGAGGTTACAAATTCCATTTTCATACCCTACCAAGACCAAGCGGATGGCCGGATCTTCCAAAACATCAATGGTTAGAGGCCTTAAACCAGGTGGAGGCTCTCTTGGCTATGAAAGCCATAGAGCTGGTTCCACTTTCAGAGATGGGGCAAGGTTTTTACTCAAGGCTCTTTCTAGTCCCCAGAAAGCAAAATTCATGGAGACCCATTCTGGATCTGTCAGTCTTGAACACTTTTCTCGAGATACCAAAATTCAAGATGCTTACTCTAGAGCAGCTACTTCCAGTGCTGACCAAAAATGCATGGATGGTAACTTTGGATTTAAAGGAGGCATATTTACACATTCCCATCAGGCAGGAATGCAGAAAATACCTCAGGTTCAAGGCCGGATCGAGGCACTATCAATTCTCTGTGCTGCCCTTTGGATTGTCTACTGCACCCAGGGTCTTCACCAAATGCCTGGCTCCAGTAGTAGCTTATTGTAGACTCAAGGGAATTCAAATTTACCCTTATCTGGACGACTGTCTTATTCAGGCAGACAGCAAATATGTCTTACTCCAGCATCTAGAATTTGTTCAGAATCTTCTCAAGTTCCTGGGATTCACTGTAAACATAAAAAAAGTCAAATTTGACACCCTCACAACAGATGACTTTTCTTGGTGCTCTTCTAAACACAACAACCCAGATGGCATTTCTGACATCCGAAAAACAATTACAGCTGGCTTCAACTTTCAAAACCTTGGCAACTTTAACTCCGCTATCTGCAAGGAAATTCCTGCAGGCTTTGGGTTACATGGCCTCCTGCATCCTTCTCGTACCATATGCAAGACTACATATAAGGAAAATACAGTGGTACCTAAAAAGTGTATGGTCTCAGCATTGCCACAGTTTAGACATACAGATCACCGTCCTGCCTTGTCTTCAAAAGGAATTCCTTTGGTGGTCCAAGGCATGTACTCTAAACATAGGAAAACCCTTCAGTCTGCCTCCAGCCACTCGGATACTAACCACGGACGCTTCAGATTATGCATGGGGAGCCCATTTTCAGGGCAACTGTCTGCAGGGCCTTTGGACAAAGGATCAGAAGCACCTGCATATCAATTTAAAGGAGATGTTAGCCATTCAGAAAGCTCTGTTGGCCTTCAGGAATCTTCTACAACCAGGACAACTACTGATATGGACAGACAACACCACAGTTATGTGGTACATAAGCAAGGGGGATCTCATTCCTATCCCCTTTGCAGACTAGCCATGAATCTATGGAACACAGCTCTAGCTTGCAAACTGGACCTTCAAGCTCATTTTCTACCAGGGAAGCAAAACTTCCTGGCAGACAGTCTGAGCAGAAACCTGTCGGACCCACACGAATGGAAGCTGGACACCGAAATATTCAGAATGATTACAGCAGTCTGGGGATGTCCTCACATAGACCTCTTTGCATCCCACCTCAATCATCAACTACAGATTTTTTGCACCAGGACATTCCACGAACTAGCTTGGAAAGTGGATGCACTATCATTCAGTTGAAGAAACCTCTCGGGGTATGCCTTCCCGCCTCTACCTCTTCTTCCACAGGTGTTAAAGATCAAACAGGACAAGCCCAAGATGATAATTTTGCTGGCCCCAAATTGGCCTCGACAGTTTTGGTACCCAACACTGAAAAACCTTTGTCTGGAGCCCCCTTGGGTATTACCACAGACTCCGATCCTTCTGTCCCAGCACCAAGGTCAGGTTCTGCACTCCCACGTCAAACTCTCAGCCTGGCGGCCTGGTTATTCCAGGGTCTTTGATTCATTCTCTCCTACCCAAGAGGTTATGGATGTCATTTTAGAAGCCAGACGTCCTAGCACTAGAAAATCTTATGCAGGAAAATGGAAAAGATTTTGCTCCTGGATGCAGGGTCAGGATTCAGATCCTCTTATTCCTAGCATTCCTCTGATTTTACTTTACCTGATAGACCTCTTACATAAGGGTCTCTCTTTCTCTTCCATAAAGATCCATGCTTCTGCTATTTCTGCTCATTATAATACAGACCCTCCTATCTTTTCCCATCAGCTCATGAGACAGTTTCTCAGAGGAGCTAAGAACTTAAGGCTCCCTAGATCTCCGCCCATTCCTGCTTGGGATTTCAACTATGTTTTGGAAAAACTCACCTTACCTCCTTTTGAGCCTGCTGCCACATCTGACATTAAGTTTTTATCTTGGAAGACAGCCATCCTGTTAGCTCTGACCTCTGCCAGGAGAGTTTCGGAGTTGCAAGCTCTCATGGCTGTGGAACCTTATATTATTTTTCATCAAGACAGGGTGTCTTTAAGGACTAATCCTACTTTCATGCCTAAGGTGGTTTCCAAAGTGGCTTTAAATCCAACTATTCACTTGCCAACTTTTTTCCCCACTCCTCAGAATAAAAGGGAAAGGATCTTGCATTCCTTGGATGTACACAGACAACTACGTTTTTACCTGGGCAGAACCAAGGACATCAGGAAATCAGAGCAATTGTTTGTTTCTTATGCTTCAAGTTCCCAAGGTAAAGCCATTTCAAAACAGACCATTTCTAAATGGATTGCTCATGGAATCAGATTTTGCTATTCACACCATGGAAAGCAAATCCCAGGGAGTATAAGGACCAACTCTACCAGAGCTGCTGCCACTTCAGCTGCCTTCCTCAGGGGAGTTCCTACCAAAGACATTTTGGAAGCTGCAACTTGGGAGTTCAGTGCATACTTTTTCCAAGCACTACAATCTACCTCTCTACTCTAAGTCTAGGGCAGGCTTTTCTTCTGCTGTTTTGCAGGGCCTTTTAGCCGCCCCCTCTACTTTATGACCACCTCCCTTTTATTCTGCTTTGGGATTCAACCCTACAGTCATGACTGCAACAGTGTAACACGATGAACATAGTACAGTTGTGTACACTTACCATAAATGTAGATGTTCGAGTGTCTTCACTGTTGCAGTCTGGGTTACCCTCCCTCCTGTCCCCTCTTATTTTTTCTTTTGTGTGGTTCCCTTCTTCACCCTTCTTTTGAGGTGTATTTGCAAAGGGTATGGGATCGGAACACCTGACATCTGGGGCAAGAAAAACTGGAGAACATGGCGTCTGCTGTCAGCTTTGTACTCCTGGCGCTCTGACGTCAGGGAGCATGGCTGAGCAGCCGACGCCGGACCCAGACTTTGGGATTCTGGCCGAACGAGGATTGCCTGCCGGCAGGGGAGAACCCTACAGTCATGACTGCAACAGTGAAGACACTCGAACATCTACATTTATGGTAAGTGTACACAACTGTGCTTTGTCAGCTGCTGAATTATGATCCTCCCTGGCACCGGAGATGCTAATTGAAATCTGGTCGCTTCGGTCATAGTCAGGGCTTTCTTTGTCCCTCTTGGCCTTGGAGTAGGGTGACTGTTAATTTTTATTGAGGGGAAGTGCTATTTTATGTTCAAGTTGTCAAGGAGGTATTCTAAGCAAATGATTTTGAATCAAAAGAATCCTTTTATGCTGTGATGTTCATCGTATTACCCTGCTGCAGTCATCACACTTGGGTTATCCTGTCGTCAGGCGGTCCCGCAGTCGGCCGGAATTCCAAAGTCTTGGTCAGGCGTCGGTTGCTGTCACCTCTTCCCTGACGTCAGTGCGCCAGGGTTATATATAATGCAACTGACACCATTTTCTTCAGTCTTTCTTGCCGCGTGGTGCCCGAAGCAGAAGCAGTTCGCAAGTGCCGGTTGGCCGACTCCTGAGATTTTCAAATTTCAGGCCGAAGTCTTCTGTAAAGCTAAGTATCCCATTGGGGAAACTTTTCTTGCCTCAGATCGATGTCAGAAAAAGTTAACAATTGTATTTCTTGTGGGAAGCAAATACCGCATAAGGATTTTCATTCTTATTGCATACCTTGCCTAGGCCCAGACCACGACGTCACTTCTTGTCGGTTTTGTGCTAGGTTTAATAAGCGTACTATTAAAAGACGCTTTGATTTCGCACGACACTACTTCGGTAGGAAATTTAACTACTACATGTCGTCGGAGCAACCGACTACCCACGTGCACAAAAAACGCAGGGATAAGGACAGGCAGCCTGGGCCTAAGCCAGATTCCGAGGCCTCGGCTGATCCGGTCTCCGATTCTCCAGTCCTCATTGAGGCTCCGTTGCAGCCCCTGACTACCGCAGATCTGGAACCCGAGACCGCTACGGAAATTTTGACGGAATGTACCAGGCCGACACAGCCTTTTACTTCTGGCCCTTCCGACGACTTTGCTTCAAAAGACGTCGGTGCTACAGAAACGCCATCAGTTTCTGAAGGCGTTTTCAGACCGACTCACCATTAAAACGTTTTCTAAGTTGAAGACTCCTTCTAAAACTAAAAGGACTGCACTTCAGTCTCCTGTTCAAGGCTCTATGCCCAAGAAACAGATGCTCAAAATGGCTGAAGATTTGATTTCTTTAATCAGGGGTTCACAGCCCCCTCCTGACAAAAGGCCTAGACAAGAGAAAGATTTTGCTTCCTCTGAGCAAATGTCCATTTCTTCAGACTCCTCTGAGGACCAAGACTATTCCTTCTCTCCTTATGAAGATTCTGATGCTGAGGACTCTATTCCCTCACCTTCTCCTCCTGAAGACTACTCCTTTGGGGAAACTTTACACACTATGAGGGAACATTTTCACTTGGATGGAAGGTCAAGACTACTCTGATTCAAAGAAAAGGCTCAGAGAGTTTCTTTTACTCCCCCAACACAGACCACTTGCCATCCCACCAGTTTTGGACATTGTGGATGTCTAGAATCCAGTTTCAACCCAGACTCTGTACTTCCTGCTCCGGCTAAGCCTGACAGATACTACAGAGTGCCTGATTCCCACAAATTTCTTTACAAAAGCCCAGTAGCTGACCCAGAGACTATCTCCCAGGGTCCCAAGGGGGCTAAGGCTTCTATGGCTAAAAACCCAGTACCTTCTGAGAGGGATTCCAGAGCACTAGACAGGTGGGGGGAAAAGGTTTACACCTCAGCCACACTAGCTATGAGGGCACTGAAGTGTCAATTTCATATGCTTAAGTATCAGCAATTTCTAATCTCTCATTTAAAGCAAAGAATAACCACTCTCCCTCAACAATCTGAATTGAAAGAAGTACAGGTTCTGTTGCACGCCACTGAGCAGGTGGGCAAACATACCTTACAATGTGGGTTTGATTCTTTGGAGGCCTCCTGCAGAGCAGCTGTCACTGGGTCTGTTATACATAGGCATGCTTGGTTAAAGGAACAAACTCTGCCTGATCATGTTAAAGCAAAACTACTAGATGCTCCCTTACAGCAGGATGTTCTTTTTGGAGTTAAAGCAGAAGAAGTTTTAAAGAAAATGGAAGATAAGGCAAAATCTATGCAGACAGTCAAAGATTTCCTACAAGTACAACCCCCTCGCTTCAGCAGAAACTGGCCAACAAAAAATTGGTCCTTTCCAGCCACTGACAGACCACAGAGGGGTAAATACAGATGCCCAAGGGGCAGAGGACAGCCACAAGCCCAGTATAAACCTCGCCAATGGGGGCACTACAACACAGAAGGGAGGAGAAGACAGGTCTCAATCCACCAGAAGGCAAACTCAATGACTTGCACCTCATCTGGCCAAGCAATACTCTCTTGGCAGCCCCCTTGGGGGGAAAACTCGCACTTTTTGCAGACAACTGGCAGATAGTCACAAAGGACAAATGGGTCCTAGACATAATTTTACGAGGATACAGATTCCATTTTCACACCTTGCCAATGAAAAGAGGAATGCCAAACCTGCCACAAAATCAATGGGCAGAGGCACAAAAACAAATTACAGCTCTCATGGACATGAGAGCCATTCAACTGGTACCTACTCGAGAGCAAGGCCAAGGATTTTACTCAAGACTCTTTCTAGTGCCCAGAAAGGACAATGCCTGGAGACCAATTCTGGACCTTTCAATTCTAAACACTTACATGTACCCAAATTCAAGATGCTAACACTACAGCAGCTACTTCCCATGTTGGGCAAGGAAGCATGGCTAGTAACGTTGGACCTCAAGGAGGCATACCTGCATGTCCCTATCAGACAAAGTTGCAGAAGATACCTCCGTTTCATTGCAGGTTCAACCCATTACCAATTCTCTGCAGTGCCCTTTGGCTTATCTACTGCGCCCAGAGTTTTCAGAAAATGCCTGGCATCAGTAATTGCATACTGCAGACAAAGAGGAATTCAAATATATCCATACCTGGACGACTGCCTCATCCAAGCAGAAAGCAGACATTCTCTTACATCATCTGGCCTTTGTAAAGCATCTACTAAACTGCCTGGGGCACACAGTAAACGAAAAGAAGTCAAAACTAGTGCCCTCACAAAAAATGACATTCCTGGGTGCCAGCTTGAATACAACGGCCCAGAAGGCTTATCTTACGCCAGACAAGCAACTACAACTGACTCAATATTTCAAGACAATGGCAACAAAGACCCAATTAACTGCAAGAAAAATTCTGCAGGCTTTGGGCTTCATTGGCATCTTGCATACTAATAATACCATTTGCAAAGCTGCATATGAGGAAATTACAGTGGTATCTAAAAAGCGTATGGTCTCAACACAGCCACAGCTTGGACACACTGATATGTCATTCCCTGCCTACAACAGGAATTTCTATGGTGGTCACAGGCATGTCACCTCAACAAGGGTCAGCCTTTCACCTTGCCCCCAGCCAAGCAGACTATCACAACAGATGCTTCAGACTACGCCTGGGGGGCACACATGGCAGGACAATGCATTCAAGGCCTATGGACTGCAGTTCAAAGAAATCTGCACATAAGTCAAAAAGAGATGCTAGCTGTACAAAAAGCTCTGACAGCCTTCAAGGATCTATTACATCCAGGACAACTTGCAATAAAGACGGACAACACCACAGTAATGTGGTACATAAACAAGGGGGGTACACATTCCTACCCTCTATGCAGGCAAGCAATGATCTTATGGAACACAGCTCTGGCCTACCAAGTCCAGTTACAAGCTCAATTCCTGCCAGGACAGAAGAACACATTGGCAGACGACCTCAGCAGAAACATCAAAGATCCCCACGAGTGGAAACTAGATCCACAAATATTTGCAATGATAACTCAAAAATGGGGCCTTCCAAACATAGACCTGTTTGCCAGTCCTCAAAACTACCAACTGACAAAATTTTGTACAAGGACCTTCCACGATCAAGCTTGGAAAGTGGACTCTCTCTTTCAGTTGGAAAAACCTGACAGCATATGCCTTCCCTCCATTACCTCTCCTCACAAAGGTTCTTTTGAAGGTCAAAAAGGAGAGACCACAACTGATTCTCATAGCCCCAGACTGGCCACGCCAGCACTGGTACCCGCTATTGAAAAATATGGCCCACAGCCCACCATAGATATTGCCTCAAATGCCCCATTTGCTCACACAACAAAACAAACAGATTCTTCACAGCCAGCTCAAAACTTTAAATCTGGCTGCATGGAAAATCAACTAAACATCCAACCATCTTCTCTTTCACAAGCAGTTCTGGATATTATTCTGGAAGCCAGGAGGCCAAGCACCAGGAAGGCGTTTTCGGACAAATGGAAAAGGTTTTGTGCCTGGAACCAAGCTAAAGGCCAAGACACAATTCAGCCTCACATGCCTCACATTCTACAGTATTTAGCTGAGATGTTGCACAAAGGACTTTCCTTTTCCTCAATTAAAATCCATGCTTCAGCTATTTCAGCTCACTACAACACGGATCCACCTTTATTTTCACATCCTCTTCTAAGGCAGTTCCTCAGAGGGGCAAAAAAAAATAGACCACCCAGGAGAGTGCCTACACCAACATGGAACCTCAACTTTGTTCTGGAAAAACTAACACTACCTCCCTTTGAACCAGCTTTCTCTGCAGATCTTCAGTTCCTATCATGGAAGACTGCCCTGCTCCTAGCAATAACTTCAGCAAGGAGAGTCTCAGAACTACAGGCACTAATGGCAGTGGAACCTTTCCTCATTTTTCATCAAGACAGAGTTTCTCTACAAACTAATCCTTCATTTATGCCTAAGGTGGTTTCCAGTGTAGCTTTAAATCAAACCATCCACTTACCCACCTTCTTCCCCAATCCACAGAACAAAGGTGAAAGACTCCTGCATTCCTTGGACATTCACAGGCAGCTTCGTTACTACTTGGACAAAACTAAGGCTTTCAGAAAAACAGACCAGCTCTTTGTATCCTATGCTACAGCTTCTCAAGGGAAGGCTATATTTAAGCAAACCATTTCTAAATGGATAGGTCATTGCATACGTTTCTGCTATACCCATCATGGGAAACCAGTTCCTGCTACCATTAGATCCCACTCTACCAGGGCAACAGCTACCTCTACAGCCTTTCTCACGGGGGTTCCAACCAAGGAAATTTTAGAAGCTGCAACTTGGAGTTCAGTACACACCTTTACCAAACACCATCACCTACCTCTTTACTCTAAGTCCAGGGTGGGCTTCGCCACTGCAGTTCTGCAGGGCCTGATTGCCTCCACTAACCCTCTATGATACCTCCCTCCTACCTTAGCTTTGGGATTCTACCCAAGTGTGACGACTACAGCAGGGTAACACGATGAACATAGTACAGTTTTGTACCTACCATAAATGTAGATGTTCAAGTGTTCACCCTGCTGCAGTCCAGGTTACCCTCCCTCCAATCCCCTCTGATGTACTGGCTAAATCTCTTCCATGCCTTACTGATGTATTTGCTTATAGCTGAAGGGATTTTGTGTTTGTGCAGTGTTCACTCCATTTGGTACTAATTCTGACCACCTTTTTGGGGGCACCTGACATCTGGGGCAAGAAAAACTGAAGAAAATGGCGTCGGTTGCATTATATATACCCCTGGCGCACTGACGTCAGGGAAGAGGCGACAGCAACAGACGCCGGACCAAGACTTTGGAATTCCGGCTGACTGCGGGACCGCCTGACGACAGGGTAACCTGTGTGTGATGACTGCAGCAGGGTGAACACTCGAACATCTACATTTATGGTAGGTACAAAACTGTACTTTTTTCTGGTATCTTGGCCCCAGTGCTTAAGTGTATAGAATCGTCAGAGTTGATCTTTTCTATTACTTGTTTGTTTAACTTTTTTTTTAATCTGGTGGAAGAGTTTGAGAAAAGCTTTTTCCTATTTCACATGGTGTCCCTGATGCAGGCCTGCCAAGCTTTTGCAGCTTTGAGCGTCACATCCCATGTTAGGATTTACACTCCCAAGTATCTTTTTTTCCCTTTGGCGAGTTTCATTTTGCAACAGATTTCCAGATTTGTGCAAGTTTTCACTAGGAAGGACCTGTACAAGTAGAGTGTCCTCCATCAATGTATTCAGGTCACAGAAAAAGAACGGAGACCACCATATAAGCATCAGCTTTAAAAAAAAAAATACTGGAGGAGGAATGGTTATTTAAGGATGATGCTGCCCACCTCCATCTGATAGGCCTGAGGACACTTTAAATGGTGAGACAATAACCCAGTTCCCTGTCATATTTTGTCTGCTAACCTATGCCCAGTATCCCTGGAGGCTGACATGCCAGTGGCTGATGACAATGTCATTTTGGGACTTGTTCCATGTTGTAGGAATGCTGGATATGGAGACAGGTTTCACTTAACCAGTAGACTCTGATGTCCCCTTTTCTATCCCAGCCAGCTAGAGCAACCAATGGCAAAGGAGTTCTCCTTTCTCCTCTTGAATATGAGCTTCCAGTTTTTGCTTCTGCCTTCAAGAAAAACATTGATACACTCCAGACTATCTCTAACCAAAGTTCACATTCCCAGTTGATTACTTGCATTCGTTGCCAACAAGCCTTGCTTGCCAGTGGCAGACAGACGACCATATGACTGAGCTGTTATCAGCTGCTGAATTATGATCCTCCCTGAACCAAACTCCACAGCACTGCACATGCTCTGTCACACTTTGGCAAAAAAAGTGCCCACAAATTACCACATAGGTGGTAATCCATTAAGTACAGAAGAAGTAATTAGGGACCTGTGGACTCAAGTTGATAGCAATCTCTCATTTGACAGCCACGTGGCCGAAGTGGTTAGAAAAACATTTTATATAGCCCACCTAATCATGAAGGGATTCACATCTAGATCAGGGGAGGTCATCGTGCCTCTTTACTCATCCCTCATCAGGCCCATAATTGAGTACAATGCCCCTTTTGGGATGTACCTTACCAGACACCTGCAGCAACTGGAAAGACCCCAAAAGTACCTCACCAAGAGGATCAAAGGGCTCAAACAGATGCCATATGCTGCCCAGTTAAAGAAACTCCAGCTCTACTCAGTGGCATACAGCCTGCTCAGAGGCGATCTGTGCCTGACGTATAAAGCCATGTCCAACCCGGAATTAATGGACATGCTGCACCTCAGAAAATCCAAATCCCATCGAGCTATGCGCTCGAGAGAGTTGAACCTCAGCACTGAAATAAATAGGACATGCTGGAGGGACAGATTCATAACCCAGAGGCTCCCTTCACTCTGGAATAAAATCCCAGTCCAGGTTAGGCAGAGTCCCTCATCGACTCTCTTCAAGAGGAATCTTGATGAGTGGATGGGATATCGCAGGTTTACCCTGGATATCACTTCTGTGTCACTGTTAGACAGAGGCACAGTATACTAACCTCAAAAAAAGGCATAGCAAAATTAATTTAAAATGGGTGGCGAAAGCCAAACACACTCTGGCTAGGCTTATAAATGCCCTAGGGCAGATAGCCTAGTATGAACCTATGAACTGCATCTGGCAATTTATTACAAACTTGCTTGTCTGTGAGCTTCACTGTATCACCCTAGAAAAAGTCAAGTGGCTACCCATAAAACAAAAGATGTAACATACTGTTAGGATCTCAACTCTGCAAACTACTCCAACTTCACACATTTACTCCCTTACTGCTAGACTTCATGAAAAAAACTCCTCATACAACCTGAGACACTACGCACAAGCCACACCACCTCTCATTAAACCTAGAACCAAACCCCACAGCACTGCACATGCTCTGTCACACCAACTCTCATTACCCCTAGAACCAAACTCCACAGCACTGCACATGCTGTCATACCAACTCTCATTACCCCTAGAACCAAACGCTGTGTGCCACAACAACTCTCATTACCCCTAGAACCAAACCCCACAGCACTGCACATGCTCTGTCATACCAACTCTCATTACCCCTAGAACCAAACGCTGTGTGCCACACCAACTCTCATTACCCCTAGAACCGAATCGCACAGCACTGCACATGTTTTCTCCTGTCATGCATGTACTCTTTGGCAAGCTCACTCCATTGACCTAAAGGAAATCGGCACTTATTCCGTCAAAGATCTTGTGGTGCAATGGTAGGCCGTCTGACTCCACATCAGAAAGCTGTGCGTTCGAGTCATGTCAGGGTCATCTTAGTGCCATTCTCATATGTTGACATTCCAACACAGGTTCTATATGTAATGTGTGACCCCTTTCAGTGGGACCTCTAAAACACCTGCCTGTGTATCGCAAGCTGTAAATTCATTGACTTTGGAGAAATAATAGAGTTGGTCTGGAGTTCTAACTCCTACTGTGAATACTTTAGGGGGTTAGGTTGGCATAAAAAGGTGTGTACCTCACTGACACAAGGTATATTATTTGATTCTCACCTTTGAAGGTGAAATTGGCTATGCTTAAAATAGCCCACAAGGGCAGCTAGCCTAGTACTTGCATATATGATCCTATGAACCTTTTCCAAATTCAGAATGCAACTCAAAATGCATTTAATTCAAGCAATATGCTGTTGCTTTAACACAAGACATACCATCCCTAACTCCCTTTTCAAGTGTTTTCTTCTCTCAAGATTTGCAGATTGACCCACGTTAAAAGGTAATATATATATATATATATATATATATATATTGTACATTACATTTTGCTTGATTCTGCATTGATTGCACTGTGTTTGTTCACTAGAGTTGTCTTTCGGCTTTTCCTTTGTTCACTAGAGTAATTATATAAAAAAAAAACTGTACATATATAATCCTGAAGTACACTGTTGTTGCTTACATTTTTGTATTTTCTGTTTGTGGAATGTTTTGCATTTCACCTGGCCTGAACCTGAAATTCATTAATATTGATCAATGCAGGACCCCAGTAAACAAATATAAATAAATAAATTAGTGCTGGCTGCAGCAGTTAAAAAGAGCTTGGTTCAGCTACCTCTTTTTCTGTGTGATATCTGTTCTGGGGATAGATCTGTGGGTCGTGATTTCAGTTTAAAAAAGGATTTTATGTCCAAATCTGTGTACACCTCTTCCTTTTCTTAAAAAAGGCTTATATGTCCAAATCTGTGTACACCTGTTCCAACAAACATGACCATCGTATGTCCACCATGTAAGGACTTCAGTGCCCTGTAATTCACTTTCACAGCAAGGCTTTGAATTGCAAGATTTAAAAACAAAAAAAAAATCAAAGTGTAACAGAACTTGTTGCAGACCTCTGTGCAGTTTTCTGCATCAGTTATTCAGCACAAAACAGAAATGTGACCCTCACCCAAAGCGAATCAGAATCTTACATGATGTTACTTGAGTGGAGAGGAAGCTGTTTCCTCAGGTTTACAGCTTGAGGGTGTCTAATTTCTGGAGGCCATCAGTCCCATGAGGAAGCACTTCAGATGAGACTCAAACAAGATGTTTGACACACAAAAAACGGGTACCTGGACCTGCTAGGCATAGATGTGCCTAAACTCACTTCTGTACCACTGGTGTTTCAAGCCGTTAATAACATTACAGCGGCTGTAAGGATGCCAGACTGATAACACTCTGCCTTAAGGAATCCTGACTGGTTGTACGAGTCCAGCAGGCTTCCTAATACTTACACAAGAATTTGATGGTGGATCTGGCCATAGTTTGCTTTGATGCTACCAGGGCTCTAAGTTAGTTGCATGCCCCAGTACCTTATAAAATTATAAGGTAGGTTGAGTAAGAGGTAGATGTTCTTCGTGTTTCACTGTTGCAGTCATTTCATTTGGGTTATCTGCTTGCAGGTAGCCCTCAGTCAGCCTGATTAACAGAGTCTTGGGTCCTGCGTCGGTTGCTGTCCCTTCTTCCATGATGTCAGGTCGTCAGGGGTATAAAACATGCAGCCGACGCCATTACATCAGTCTTTCTTGCCGTGCGGTGCCTGAAGCAGAAGCAGTTCACAAGTGCCGGTTGGCCGACTGACTCCTGAAATTTTCATTTTCGAGTTTCAGAACCAAAGTCTTCAACTAAAGCGAAGTACCCTGTTGGGGAAACTTTTTCTTGCTCTTTACAGATGTCAGTAAAAGTTATTATTTGCATTACTTGTGGAAAGCAAATGCCTCATAAAGATTTTCATTTGTACTGTATTCCTTGCTTAGGCCCTGACCACAACGTACCTTGCTGTCTGTTTTATTCTTTATGTAATCAGCGCACTATCCGTCGGTATATTTCCGCCACTAAATATTTCAGTTCTCGGATAATTATCCAGAAATGTCGTCTGTTAGTCATCAGACTACCGGGATTCCAAAAAAAACGCAAAGATAAAGACAGAGGCCGCCGAGGTCCAAAACTGCCAACTATGCTTCTCCTAAGCCAGTCGCCAGTTCGTCGGTTCTCAGTGAGGTGCTTTCGCATCCCCTTATACCCGCTACTTCTGATTCACAGGCCTCTGCTGAGACCCATTTGGAGTCCGGTATGCTGCAGGATGCTTCAACTGTGGAACCCGTGGATGTCTCTACCTTGGATGGGTCCGGAGCCGCTGTGCAGGCACCGGCTTCTGAGGGTGTATTCAGGCTTACGGACTTGCATATTAAACCGACCCCATCTTCTTTACTTAGGCCTAAATCTCGAACCATGCCTAAAAATACGATGCCCAGGCCTCTATGCCTAAAAAACAAATTATAAGAATGGCTGAAGATCTAATAACTCTAATCAGAGGTAGCCAACCCCCCCCAGAAGCCTAGGACTGAAGTTGATTATGAATCATCTGACCAGGATTCTGTTTTTTTTCTGATGATCTAGATTTGCCTTTATCTATTTATGAAGATTCTGATGCAGAGGACTCCATTCCCTCTGCTTCCCCTCCTGAGGATTTTTCTTTTGGGGAAACCTTACATACTCTAAGGGAGCAGTTCCACTGGGAAAGCCAGGATTTTTCTGATTCAAAAAAGAGGCTTGGGGGTTTCCTTCTCCTACCTCAGCATAGGGCTTTAGCTATTCCTCCTGTACTAGACATTGTTGATGATGCTTTTTTGGAATCTAGTTTGGCCCCTGATTCCTTGCCTCCTGCTCCCAGAAAACCTGGCAGATACTACAGGGTCCCTGAGTCTCAAGTTCCTTTTTAAAAATCCTATTGCGGATCCAGAGACTATTTCACAGGGGCCCAAGGGCATTAAGGCTTCTGCTAAAAATCCTACCCCTTCTAATAAGAGACTCCAGGGCGCAGGATAGATTGGGTAAGAAGGTTTACACTTCTGCATCCTTGGCCATTAGGGGTTTAAACTGCCAGTTTCATATGTTAAAGTATCAGCAACATGTTATTGGATTGCTTATACAGAAAATTATGTTGATTCCTGACTGTGTGGAAAATAAAGAATTACAGGATTTAATGCATTCTGCTGAACAAGTTGGAAAACATACTTTGCAATGTGGTTTTGATTCATTAGAGGCCTCTTGCAGGGCTGCTGTTACTGGGTCTGTGCTCTGATCATGTTGGAGCTAAATTGTTGGATGCTCCCTTAAATCAGGACCGCCTGTTTGGCAACAAGGCTAAATTGTTGAAGATTTCTTACAAGTTCAGCCTCCTAGATTTAGTAGGCACTGGCCCTCTAAGAATTGGTCCTTTCCAGCTCCTTCCGGGTCTTGTCAAGCCAAACCCAGACACAGCAAAAACCCCAGGTTTCAATACCAGAGGACACACAGGACTAAGCAGTGGGGGGCTTCCACTTCCAAATCTGGGAATAATAAGACCCCCCCCCCCCCCCATGGTGAACAGTCTCAATGACTTCCTTTTAAAATTTCCAAACACCTATCAACTGACTGCCTCTTTGGGGGGAAAGATTGCTCTTCATGCAAAGAATTGGGAACTCATTACCCAGGACAAATGTTTTTTAAATATAGTGTCCCAGGGATACAGATTTCGCTTCCACACGTTGCAAACACCAAGCGGGTGGCTGGACCTACCCCCAAATCAGTGGGCAGAGGCCCAGAAGCAAGTACTTTTTCTCTTAAGCATGGGGGCTATTCATCTGGTACCAGAAGAGGAAAAGGGACAAGGTTTCAACTCGAGACTTTTCCTGGTACCTGGAAAAGACAATTCATGGTGTCCTATCCTGGGTCTGTCTACTCTAAACACCTTTTTAGAGATTCCAAAATTCAAGATGCTGACTCTTCACCAATTACTTCCTATGCTAGGCAAAGATGTCTGGTTGACAACACTAGATTTAAAAGAAGCATAACTGCACATCCCAATCGGGGAATCTTGCAGAAGATACCTATGCTTCAAAGCAGGGTACACGCACTATCAGTTCTCTGCACTGCCCTTTGGCTTATCTACTATGCCCAGGGTATTCACAAAGGGCCTAGCTCCAGTTATTGCATTTTGCAGGCAAAGAAATATTCAAATTTACCCATACTTGGACGATTGTCTAATTCAGGCAGAAGGCCAGGGCATACTTTTGAATCATCTGGCCTTTGCACTTGTCTGGGGTATACCATAAACGAAAAGAAATCACATCTGGTACCCTGTCAACAAATTATATTCCTGGGTGCAAGCTTTAATACAACTTCCCAGATGGCGTATCTCACGCCAGAGAAACAAATTAATTTGACAACCTACTTCAAACAAGTGGCCACAAAAACCCTGCTATCTGCAAGACAAATACTGCAAGCCTTGGGGTTCATCACCTCCTGCATTCTTCTAATTCCATATGCTAGACTGCATATGAGGAAACTACAGTGGTATCTAAAAAGCCTATGGTGTCAATATTCTCAGGATCTAGAAGCAATGATTCCTATCATACCTTGCCTATGCCTAGAGTTCCTTTGGTGGGCGGAGGCCTGC
Organism: Protopterus annectens; assembly: GCF_019279795.1. Taxonomy (NCBI): domain Eukaryota; kingdom Metazoa; phylum Chordata; order Ceratodontiformes; family Protopteridae; genus Protopterus; species Protopterus annectens. The sequence goes on from NC_056744.1 coordinate 1,822,674,759, forward strand.
CACCAAAACAAGGGACTACCTTTCACACCACCCCCTGCCACCCAAACCCTAACAACAGACGCATCAGACTATGCATGGGGAGGCTCACCTGGCATGGACGTGCATTCAGGGCAAATGGAACCCAAGTCAAATGCACCTGCATATCAATCAAAAAAGAAATGTTAGCTGTACAGAATGCTTTGACAGCCTTCGAGGACCACATTCTTTCAGGCAACTAATGGTAAAGACGGACAACACTACTGTTATGTGGTACATAAACAAGCAGGGGGGGTACACATTCTTACCCCCTCTGCAGACTAGCTATGGCATTGTGGAACACAGCCTTGAGCTACCAAGTGCACCTACAAGCTCAATTTCTGCCAGGAAAATTAAATACACTGGCAGACAGACTAAGCAGAAACCTCATGGACCCACACGAGTGGAAACTAGAACCAAGGAATTTCAACAAGTTGACAAGCAAATGGGGGAGCCCAGATATAGACCTGTTTGCCTCTCCCCAAAACTATCAATTGGACAAATTTTGCACAAGGACTACCCACAAACAAGCCTGGAAAGTGGATGCGCTTTCCTTCAGCTGGAGAAACCTATCAGTATATGCCTTCCCCCCTCTGTCTCTGCTCTCCAAAGTACTACTAAAATCAAAAAGGACAAACCAAGGATGATTTTGATTGCTCCAGACTGGCCACGCCAAATCTGGTACCCCCTCCTGCGCAGTGTCACGGTTATCCCCATGGTACCTGCCTCAGACTCCCTTCCCTGTTGTCTCAGCAGGAGAACCAGATTCTGCACCCTCAGCTTCTAACATTGAACCTTGCAGCCTGGCTAATTACATAATTTCTCCTTTACCATCCTTCAGTAAACCTGTGATGGATATCATTTTAGAGGCAAGGAGGCCTAGTACTAGAAAATCTTATGCTGAAAAATGGAAAAGATCTCTGCCTGGAACCAGTCTCAAGGGATAAGCACAGCAGCGCCCAATTTACCTCAGATTTTACAATAATTAACTGAAATGCTTCACAAGGGCCTGTCTTTTTCCTCCATTAAAATCCACGCTTCGGCCATTTCAGCTCATTATAACACAGAACCTCACCTCTTCTCTCATCCAATGCTCAAGCAGTTCCTCAGAGGGGCCAGAAATTTGAGACCACTCAGGAGAGCTCCATCCCCAGCCTGGGACCTTAACTTTGTTTTGGAGAAACTTCCTCTACTTCCTTTCGAGCCAGCTGCTACTGCAGACTTAAAATTCCTTTCTTGGAAAACAGCTTTCCTTTTAGCAATCACTTCAGCTAGAATCGTATCTGAATTACAGGCCCTTATGGCAGTGGAGCCGTTCATCATCTTTCATGTGGACAGGGTGTCCCTCGGAACCAATCCATACTTGATTCCCAAGGTGGTATCCGGTGTGACTCTTAATCGGTGCATTCATTTGCCAACCTTCTTTCCCAATCCACAGAACAAAGGGGAATGGATACTGAATTCCTTAGATGCGCACAGACAACTTAGATTCTACTTGGACAGGAATAAACCTCAAAGGAAATCTGAACTGCTGGTGGCATTTGCTGCAGGGGCAGAGGGGAAGGCTATTTCAAAGCAAACCATTTCTAAATGGATAGGCCTTTGCATTAATTTCTGCTATAGGCACCATGGAAAACCTATCCCCCAGGGGATCAGACCTCACTCCACCAGGGCTGCATCTATCTCTACAGCCTTTCCTCAGAGGCGTCCCTACCAGGGACATCCTAGAAGCTGCTACCTGGAGTTCTGTACATACTTTCACCAAGCATTATCATTTGCCAATTTTCTCTAAATCCAGAGCTGGCTTTGCCACTGCAGTCTTGCCTTATAGCTGGTCCTAATGCTATCTTAATTCTTCCTCCCAACCATAGCTTTGGGAATCTACCCAAATGTAATGACTGCAGCAGTGAAACATGAAGCACATTAGTGCAATTGTGTACACTTACCATAAATGTAGATGTTCAGAGTGTTTTCACTGCTGCAGTCCTGGTTACCCTCCCTCCAGCCCCCTAACTTCTTTTAGCTATACCTCTACTTTCCTTTACTATGCTTAAAAGCATTTTTTGGTGTATTTGCTTTTTTGTTGGAGGTATATCATTGTACTTTTATAGTTCATTACTTCCCATTAGGGGGGCACCTGACATCTGGGGCAAGAAAAACTGATGTAATGGCGACGGCTGCATGTTTTGTACCCCTGACGACCTGACGTCATGGAAGAAGGGATAGCAACTGAAGCAGGACCCGAGACTTTGTTAATCAGGCCGACTGAGGGCTACCTGCAAGCCGATAACCCAAATGTAATGACTGTAACAGTGAATACACTTGAACATCTTTATTTATGGTAAGTGTACACAACTGAACGTTTTGAGTGGAGAAAAAATCTGCACATGTACTGCCCTTACCTTGAGGGTCATTGGTTGTCTTACCAACATGGAGAAGTGCCAAGGAGAGATTTTGAAGCAAGTCGAAGCACTAGCACCAGGGATGATGCGTGAGAGGCTGAAGACCTAGATTTGTGAGGTGGCTCATACAGCACAGAAGATGGGCAGGCATATGTGCTGACAGTACTTCTGACATAGCATCGAAGGGAAAGCATGCATGGTTGTGAATGCAACCACTGCCCAAAGATGTAAAAGGAAGCTGCATAATGTGCTCTGAGGCGTGAACTTTCTCTTTAGTCTTCCCACACAGGAAATTTTCAAAAAGCTGGAAGAAAAGGATTAAGCTACGTGAGACTGTCAAACAACTTTTCCATTCACCCATTCCAGGTGCAGACAAAATTTTCCACCTAGACAATAGCCATTATACTGCCATCCGTCTGGGGTCAGTAGGCTATGTAAAAGACAGCCTTTGAGAAACAAAAGCTGCTGGGCAAGAAAAAGTGGCAAGTCTGAAAGACCTGACAACAGCTCCACATGGCTGTCTGAGTAATCATGATTCTGGTAAGACAACTTCCCCGTCTCATCTTCTGGAAGGTTTACTGGCTCTCTTTACAGAAGATTGGATAACGATTGCCTCTGATAAATGGGTCTTGGGCATCATTACAAAATAGCTTTCAAGCCCTTCCCTTCTTCTGTGGCGATGTCTTCAGTCTCAGTAGATGAAGTGGAAGGGGTCTTACCCCCTCCTCAATTATATCATGGCTGAATAAGCCACAGAAATGGCTCCCAGGGAAAAGCAAGGGAAGGGGGTTGCATTCCAGACCCTTCTGGCCCCTGAAAAGATAGACCATGAAAGCCTGTTGAGGACCTTTTAAAATTTAATATCATCTTAAAGATGCCAGGGTTCAAAATGCCCACCAACAGTCCCTCCTTCCTTTACTGATGCCCAGAAGATTCATGATCACATACCTCAAAGATGTTTACTTGCATGTTCATGTATGCAAATAACACAGGATATTCATCAAATTCAGGACAGGGAACATCAGTTTATCTCTCTCGTCTTCCATTACAGCCTTCACAAAATGCCTTCTCTTAGTAATAACATTTCTAAGGAAGAAGAGTGTCTGCATCTTCATATACCTAAATGATTTCCTGCTGCAGGCGCAGTCCATGGAGGAGCTGCAGGAAATGCTTCAGTTACCCCCCAACTCTCTTCTGAACCTTGGGTTTTTGAACAGCACAACACACAGTACATCCAAGGCCTCTCTTGGAGCCAGCTTGATGCAGTCCTACCCAAGACTTTCATACCACCTGAGACGTTAGCCTTCCTAGGAGACTTTTCCCTGCACCAGTCTCAGAAGATGACCAAAGTGACAGGGACTTTTTCATGGCATTGGGGTTTGTGGCATCCACCGTCCTCATGTTGCTGCTGACTAGACGTCAGATGTGAAAAAGCCAGTGATACCTAAACAACGTGAGCAGCACTCACACCACCTGGCTAAGGAGCTGCCAGTGCTTCCAGGTATTCAGAGAGAATTTTGTCTGGTGGGCCAGTCAGGTCATGGCAAATGTAGAGATGTCATCCCCCCCCGACTCATCAGAACATGACTAGGTGCTGGGCATGGTTTGGTGGACATGCAGCTGCAACCTGAAGTCACTGTCAGACAGATGTTAACAACTGCTCTTCAGATTTGGTTGGAAAACAGGTGTCCATGGATGACGCTGTAGCCATTTAGTATGTAAAGAAACAGCAAAAGAATCCAGTCATATTCTGTCTGCAGTCCTGCCGTAAAAGTATTAGAGTTAGCCTCCAATCCACAGATGAGTCCTGGGGCATTGTGCATACCCTTAAGCCTCATCAAAACACCTGATATTGTCAGAAGATTGCTAACCATCAGCCATGATTGTATAATGGAGAAATGGGGGTTACCAGAGGTAGACTAGTTTGCCTCCATAGATAAGCAGCTCCCTAAGTTCTGCCTGAGTTTTTCATGCAGAAAGGCTTGGGTGGTAGATGCTGTCACACTGCCATGGAATGACCTCCTCTTCTTTAAATACTTTCATTTTTTTTTTACTTTACACAGAGTACTGCACAAGCTAAGAGTTGAGAGACCTACATTGATTCTGCTGGCTTTGTTCTTGCCCAGACAACATTGGTTATCCCTCTTACTGCAACTGGAGAAGGAATCTCAATACCCCTAACTCTGGTAATAGACCTGCTGACCCATCATTTGGGCTTTTGGTGTACCCAAACCCCAAAATTGTCAGACTTCATGTCATGGATGGTCTAACCCTTATTCCTTTTAGTCAGTTGTTTTCTGAGGGCTCAGTAAACAACATGAAAGTGACCAGGAAACCTAGGACAAGGAAGGCTTATCTGACAGCCAGAAAGATTCTCTATTTGGTGCACCAAGTAATACCAGAACCCAATCTTTACAGGGCTGTTAGTTCTGTAGTTTTCTTTTGCAGCAGGTGTTTTCCTTTTCTTTAAAGTTCATATTTCAGCTGTATTGCCATTTATTCATCTTAGTGTGCTGCTGGTAAATTACAGGCTGTGGATCCTGCATTTCTGTCAACCTTCTAAGAATGTTCCACATCTGTGGGGCTTCAATTATACTGTAGAAATAATTCTCATGCAGTTGGAAAATGCCCCATTCTGACATGCACGAGGAGTGTGTTTATTGTCTGGGAGAGCCATATCTGGAGGTTGAATGGACATTTGTGCCGGATTCAACCCCAGGGCTCTCCTGGAATGCAAGAACAAGCTCCTGCTTAAAGGGTTTGCCATAGGGGGTCCTTTGATCTCTGGTTCTCCTTCCAAGTCTTCCTCTGATCCCAAAAGGAAGTCTTCCTCCAGGAATTCTCCTGCCAAAAAGCTGAGGCGCTCAGATCCCCAGATCCGAGTCCAGCCTCCTTGGCTTCGGATCCCGGCTCTTCTGCTCTGAGAGTCCTGGCTCCCTCTTTCGGATCCAAGACTTTGGAGCCTCGGAGGTCCTCTGATCCGACCCAACCCAGACCGCTCTCTGATCCAACCCTCCCATCTCATCTTGCCGTGGCGCCATTCTTTTCCTCGGATCCAATTTTGTCAGATCCAGTCATTATTGAGAGCTCTCCCTCCAGTTCCAGGAGTTTGAATCCAAGGTCTACAAGTAGGTCTCCCTCCCGAGACTGCAGGCCCACAGCTAGGTCGGGGCATTCCTCTGTCTCTTCCAGATCCACCAGGATCCTGCTCCCCTCAGACATGGCTAGAATGATGAGCTTTCTCAAGGCCCAAATCAAGTTGAGCTTGTTGGCATCCCTTGCTCAATTGCCTAGGGGATCCTCTCCATTCTTGGGACTCCTCTGTCCTCGGCCGACCCATCTGGGTTTAGACCTTCAGGATCAGAGCATTCCCAGTGAGATGCCAACTGTGTCGGGTATATCTTCCTTTCCCACACCGTCAGGGTCCCTGGCTGGCTCAGTTCCACTGCCCTCGGAGCTGGCTGCACCTCGGCCCTGCGAGATCAAGTGCAGGTTCTCAGGGAGTAAGGTCGGGTCCAGAGTTTTTGGACCATTCCCTCCCTGTGGGCACTTCTGTACTGGCCGGCTTGGGGCCGATATCGTCTGGAGATGTGGGTGCTGTGTCACAGTCCCCCCTTCCGTCCCGGGCATCTGCAGACAGTGGGGAGGAGGGGATCTTCTTCCAGTCTGTTGGCCTTCTGGGCAATAGAGAGGACAGTCTCTGGCTGGGCAGTTGCTTTTCCTTTGGCTCTAGGTCCTCCCCAGCTCCTTTCAATGTTGGGTGGTGAGACCTCATCATCCTTCCAGGGTCGGCCCTTTCATGAGCAACCTTCAGATGGGCATTATCCCCCTTGGGGTCCGTACCTCTTCCGAGTCCTCCCACCATGGAGGAGCCTCCTTGGAAGAGGACATGCAAGACGAGGCACATAGACTCCCGTAGAGAGTCCCTCACCAAAGACACAGATTTCGAGGAAGGAGACTGGTCCCCCAGACTTCCATCCGAGGAGGTGTCTTTTGGGGGCCATCCTCGAGATCTTTAAGCAGATAGGCGGTTGGTCTTTCCCCGCCCCGTCTTCAGGGGAATCTGTGTTTTTGAAGGCCTTTAGGACAGGCACATCTTCTACCTGGGTGTCTCCCCCTGCTGATGAGCTCATCTAGCTCATCTCCGACAGGGCGTGGAAGGAGCTGGACACAGTGGAACTAGTTCCAAAGACAGCTGATAAGTTCCTAAGTCCCCCAAGGACAAGGCTTTTTGGAGCAAGGGCGCCCCCATTGATGCTGTTGTGGTGGTTGCATCTACTAAAAAGGAGCTTACTAAGCAGAGCTGTACGGTCCATCCCCTGAACAGTTAGTCTTGGGCGATTGACCATTTTTGGAAGTGCATGTTTGCCTATGTTGGACTGAGAGCAACCATCTACATGGCGCACTTTACCCATCTGCAAAGGGACTTGGTAACAGAGCTGCCTACTTCCCTTTCTGAGTTGCTACCTCTGGAGAGTCTCAAATTGGTCTCTCCGAATTTGTCCACTCTAACGTCCCTGGCTAACTCATCGATGAGATTGATCTTCATTGTGGTGGAGGCCACCTCTCGAGTGCCGGGCATTGGCATTGCTATTAGGTGTCACTCCCGGCTTCACCTTTGCGGGTTTGCAGAACCTTTGATGGCATCATTCACTAATGCCCCTTTCAATTGGTCAACTTTGTTTCGGCCTTCCGCCAAAGAAACTTTAACCCATAGCGAGAAAGAAGGAAAGAGACTGTCTGCGGTTCGGAACAAGTTCTCTACACCCCAACAATCCTTTTCCAAACATAAGAGGGGTAGTAAGAAACTGTGGTTCTGCAGGACTCTATTCTTCCCGGATGCTCCTCAGGAATCCTCTTCCTCCAGCCTAGAAAGGGGTTTGACAGCAGATGCCACCCCAGAGGCAGTGGGAGTCTGCAGAACAAGGGCTCCCAGGAACCCTTCTCGGAGAAGCCCCTTCAGTGCTGCCTGGCTGTCATGCCCTGGAGGTAGTCAGTGGTCAAGACTCCCTTCACCCACTAGCCTGGACAAGTATTACCTCAGGTCATTGGGTGTTAAACATCGTTACCCAGGGTTACGTTATACCCTTTTTGAATCCCCCTCTAGTTCAAATAATCTCTCCCGGATGTTCCGCCTTGTCAGAGGGAGCTGACCCTTCTCAGGGTTCTAGACTTCCTTCAAAAAAGAGCCATCCAAGAATTTCCAGCAGGACAGCGAGGGTCTGGATTTTACTCTTCCTTCTTTTTGGTGCCTAAGAAAACCAGGGACCTATGTCCAATTTTGGACCTCTGAGAACTAAAGTCGGTCAGGAAGTCGAAGTTCCGTATGGTCACTGTTCAGTCCATTTTACCTCTTCTGCGCAAGGGCAACTGGATGTGTTTGGTGGAACTCAAGGATGCATACTATTGCATCAGAATCGACAGATGCTCCAGGAGATACCTGCACTTTCGGCTAGGGGCCAACCGCTACCAGTTCAGAGCCCTGCCCTTTGGACTCGCCACAGCCCCATGGGTGTTTACCAATTGCATGGCAGTGATGGCAGCTCATCTCCAACTGCATAGTTTTCAGGTTTTTAAATACCTGGACGATTGGCTCCTCACATCCCCCATAAGGCATCAACTCACATTGGCCACGGATTGCACTCTCTCTCTTTCAGGAGCTTGACATTACAGTCATCCTGCCCAAATACCATCTTCCCCCATGTCAGAACCTGGAATTTATCAGGGTCCTTCTGGACATGGTGTTTGAGACTGCAGCACTTCCCCTATGCAGACTCCAGATTATTTGGTGCCAGGTCCGTTAGTTGCTGGATCTGGAGAGTCCTGCAGTCCACTTGATCTTGCAAGTGCTAGGGTCAATGGCGGTGGTGATCCAGTTAGTGCCTCTCGCAAGGTATCATATGAGTGTTCTGCAGTGCAACCCAGAGCGGTGCAATGGTCAGCTCAATTTCATCCACTGTCCAGAACAGTCAGGATTTCTCAGACATGCAGATGTCACCTTGCTTGGTGGCTCCAAGCTCAGGATCTCCTTCTGGGAAAACCTTTCTGTCTTCCCCAACCCAAGGCCATGGTGACCTCGGATGCCTCCCTGTTGGGGTGGGGCATTTTCTGGGAAGCACGGTTCAAGGCATGTGGTCTCCCTTAGAGACCAAATTGCACATAAATGTCTTGGAGGTGAGAACAGTCCTTCTAATCATGCAAGCCTTCCAGGACCGTCTCCCTGTCAGGACCATTGCAATTCAAACAGACAACATGGCAGTGGTCTGGTATATCAACAAGCAGGGGGGAACATGGTCTTATCCCCTGTGCAGAGAGGCCATGAGAGTGTGTGAATTAGCTTTGTCTTCCAGGCGCTTTCTTCTTGCAATGCACATTCCCGGCAATTCCAATGTATTTGTTGACAAGCTCAGCAGATCTATCCTGAGTCCTCACGAGTGGTCCCTGAACCCGTCAGTGGCACATCAGATATTTGAACGCTGGTGTCTCCCTTGCTGTGATTTTTTTTTGCCTCTCTCATCAACCACAGATGCAGTAATGACTTTGCCCTGATCTCCCCCCCCCCACCACCACCACCACAAGGGAGTCACCCAGATATGCTCTGGTTCATGATTGGCTGCCGAGACTTCTATATGTTTATCCACCAGCTCCCCTCATTCCCAAGGTCATACAGAAAGCCTATCGCCTGAAGGCTTCTCTCATCCTCATTGCCTCTTTCTGGCCTTGTTAGGCATGGTTTTCCCTCCCTTGTTCTCATCTGAAATATCTTCCTGGATTTTAGATCCCATCTTGAATCTCATTTCCCATCCGTGGGGACTTCCTCTTCCCAGTCTCCAGTCTCTTCATCTGACTGCTTGGTTCCTCCTGTACCAGTGATCCTATCTCAGTCTAGCCTTCCTTTTCTGGTTGAGTATTATCTTGGCCTCTCAAAAACCATCCACCAAGAAGGTGTATTCCAGCAAGTGGAAGAGCTTTTCTGTTTGGGCCAAGCAATGCAATCTAGATCCCTTTTCAGCTTTTGTCCTTGACATTTTGTTGTTCTTGGCCTCTCTTTTTCAGCAAGGGGCCAATTTTTCTATGATTAAACTCCAGTTAGCGGCTATATCCAACTTTCATTTGAAAGAAAGTCCCTCCTTTTCTTTCAAGTTGTGTAAGGTCTTTCTCAAAAGGGAGCTTTCTTCTCAGACCTATCAAGGAATCCCTCACCTGCATGGGATCTCACTCTGATGTTACAGTCTTTGATGCAGAAGCCCTTTGAGCCTGCGGCTACCTGTGATCTCAAATTCCTGTCTTGGAAGATGGCATTCTTGGTGGCTATTACTTCAGCCAGGGGGATCTTCGAGTTGCAGGCTCCCTGCATCAAAGCCCCTTTCATGGTGTTCCGTAAGGATAGGGCGTCTCTCAGGAACAATCTTTTGTTCATCCCTAAGGTAGCCTCAGAGGCTAACCTCAACCAGTCTATTCAAATTCCTGTGTTCTTCCCCAGTTTTTCTAATAAAGGGGAGTATCAGTTGCATTGTCTGGATGTCCATAGACAGTTACATTTTTACCTCAAGAGAACTTAAAACTTTTGGAAGTCCGATCAGCTCTTTGTTGCCTTCTGGTCAAGAAAGGTCAAGCAGTTTCTAAGGTATCTATTTCTTGCTGGAAAGCCAGCTGTATTTCTTACATTTATGAAAGCAGACACCTGGAGCTTTCTGGACCAGTTAAAGCTCACTCTACTCGGTCAGTAGCCACATCTTCTGCCTTTTTGGCAAAAATTTATTTCGATGAAATTTGTACAGCTGCTACTTGGTCTAACCCCTATACCTTTCTTACACATTATAAGTTGGATTTGGTGTCCAGGAGCAGGGCTTCCTTTGGTTCCTGTGTTCTCTGGCATATCCTTCCCTAAGGCCTCCCAGGGTTCATAGTAGCTGGGGACTCTGACCTATCCGTGATCAATATTGACATGGATAACATCAGATAAAGAGTTATGTACTTACCATAACTTAGAATCTGTGCTGTGCAGTGTCGTTATTCATCACATTTCCACCCTCCTAGAGATTTGGGAGTTATGGAGGGATGTATACCTTGGCAGTTGTTTCATCTTTATAGGCAGTTTTCACTGCCTCCTTTCTTTCTATCCAGCAAACTCAATCTGAGGGTTGTTGGTAGCAAGGGATCTTGGGAAGAAGAGGAGCTTGAGCTCAGGAGCTGCCCTCTTAGTTGCCAACTTGGATCCGAGGTCTGATCCTAGACCCATCCATGGTAAATAATGACACTGGATAGCACAGATTCCAAGTTATGGTAAGTACGTAACTCTTTTTTTTCCATCTCTCCTTTCCATTCTACAGTTTACTGTCATAGCATTTATTTTGTATTCAACAATGTTTAATATTTCTGAAAAAGCATTACCAGTTGTAATCAGGGCGTAATATAAATAGCACTCTAAATCCCATTTCCAATGTAAACCTGAATTTTAACTCCATAGTGATTTATAACCCAGTGCAGATTATTATTATTATTGTTATTATTATTATCATTAATTTGATGGAGCATCCAGTTTCTCCATTTCCCTGGATAGATTTCCTTCTCGGACCCTGAGATTTGCTCTGAATTTGTTTGCTAGTGTAGTACCAATATTTGTTGGCTGTTCTATACTGAAAACATTTTGCTCTGACACTTAACATTCTTTCCTGTTTGTGTTTCAGGTGTGGTTGTAGAAATTGTCATTAGTGTCACGTATCCTGATGGCAAGTTTTAACTCTCGTTAAGCTTTGCTTATTTTGATTATTTTAGTGAATTCTCTTTGGACAGAGTTGACCTTAGTCTTATTGTATTGAGTTGGATAGAATTTGACTACAGGTGTCTGCAGATTCACCCTATCCATCTTAGTAACTTCCCCAAGAACTAAAGGCATTTGTTTCAGCTGCTTTACCTACAGTTTCAGCCTTAGACTGGAGATGTTTGTGTGGCTTTTGGATGCATACTTTTTCTTTGTTCTTTAAATCTGGTAGTCTTTTGCAGTTTGTCATATTTCAGACTCCGTCTATTTATTTTCAAGCATTTCCTTCACTTTGTGTTGATTTTTCCAACATGGATGTTACAATTGAAGTAATCAGTCTACATTTCATTTATTTGCGAGAGGGAATGTCCACGCAGTGAAGTATTAGCACATTCTGAAAGATGGCAGTCCTTGTAGCTCTTGCTACAGTTCTTCTAAGTTTATTTTTTTTCAGTGTCTGGATAAATCTGTCCATTTGCCACTTGGACTGACAATAAAATGAGCAGGCCGTTATATGCCTAAATTCCTATTCATGCTCATTTTCTACAGTCCATATTTTGGGCCATTGCCATGTATGAGAACATCAGCTACTTCCTGTGTAGAGTATGTCAACCTAATGCAGTAATCGCACTTGTAGTTTGGGTTGTCTTTATTTTGGAGTACTTAGAGTAACAATCCAAACATAAGAGATACTTTGATTTTTGAACTGGAACAAATATGTAACTCAGCTCTACAGATGGTGTGGAAATGGTTAAGCTGACACTGTTCCTTAGGATTATTGATTTGATACACATTGCAGATAGAGCAGTTCTGTCTTACTCAAGTTGGCATTCCTGACCAAAATGTTATATCTCTTGCTCATGTTCATCGTGTTTCGCTGTTGCAGTCATTACACTAGGGTTATCCTGCTGGCAGGCTACCCGCAGTCGGCCTGAATTCCAAAGTCCTGGTCCGACGTCTGTTTCTTTGCACTTTAATGTTCACAGATGTGACTTGCATGTCCTCTCATACATTTATTTTCCCAGCTGATCAAAAAATATTAATCTAAGTTTGAAAATCAAGTCTGGGCAGAAGTTTTATTCTTCCTTGATTGAAAATCAGGCTGAATGTTTTTTGACTTATGATTTTTGCTTCCGTTGTGCTTCCATTGTAATGTCTTCCAGTGATTGTATTTCTAACTGCGACTCTGTAGTTTTTTTTTTTTTTAATAGTAGTAGTTGATGTTTCTCTGACAAATGTAATGAGCTGACAGATCTGCTACGTGTAGTTCATTGCCTAGTTTGTATTTCACTTTCAGATAGTATTTCTATAGATGATACAGTCTCCAAGGTGCCTTCTACAAAAAAATATTTAAATATTTTTTGAAAGGGATGTGGTCCAGTTCCACTAGAACTTCTGTACCATAGACAGAAATGGGATTGTTCACACCTGTAGATTGTAAACGTTCCCTAATTGTTTGAACACATCTCTTTTTTTGTATCTAAGTGCTCTTGACACATCATCCACTGGTCTGTTCTCCTATCGGATCACATCTTTATCATTCTGAATTGTGTACAGCAAAAGTGCTAAAAACAAAGAAAATGTCCATGAGGCAAATGACAACATCTAAAAACTATTTTATTAAAACAGTACCCGAGCGCTTTTGTTTTGACAGCTGCAGACCTACATCAGAGTAAACAGATTACTGGACGCACCACATATTTAAAAATGTGTGACCTAATCACAGTAGATCGAGTACATTAATTCAGTTATATCTTAAAGATAAACAACAGTAATATTAAAATGCACACAATTCTTTAATGCATCATAGAGAAGCATGTAAGTAGAAATGACAAAGGTAAAAAAGTAAAACTAAAGATTACAATGATGAAATAAAATAAATCTTTACAATCCAATCACAGGTTCATGGCCGTAAATGTAAGCACACTGCTGATGGAAATAATGTCATTTAAATCAGGAGAAACACTAGAATTAAGTTTAAGCTGCCAACACATATCCGAAACTGAAGCATGTTGTTGGTGTCCCCCCATGGTTGTGTTGTATAAAATCCACTATAAAAAAAAACAAAAAACGTTTTGAAATTATTACAAACTAAACTGTGATTGTAGAAATCCTTGGTAGTCTTTTCTTTTTGAATGTCTTGATAGTGTTCTCTGAGTCTGTCCTTTAATTTCCAAGTTATTTTGCCTAATGAAATAAGCAGGGCAAGGAACACACTGTTTAAGGTACACAACAGTAGAGGATTCACAGTTTCCGTTGCAGGGACAGGGCAGAATCCTGTCGAATCCTTCAACACTAATGTGTATGGTCCTTCATGAATGTAACAAAATTGCTTGCAGTGACCACATTTTGTCATTTTCTTGTGCTTACTTAAAGGGTAGTCTGTTCAGATTCCAGTACATTTTTGGTGTTCCAACCTTTGCTGAAAGCTATTAATGGAAAATCCCCTTGGCCTTCATTTCTCCAGTGAAAATTAAATTCCAATTGTCACTGAAGTTCTCGCATATTTGTAGGAGTCACAAGCATATAGGGTATTACAAAGGACAAATTGTGGTATAAATTCTTGTTGCAGGTAGAATTAATGTCTTGAAAAATAATCCCTTCAGAAATAGTTGGTTTGCCCAACAAGGGGCAAGCCTTAGAACGTCTACCTCTGACCACTTCTTCTTTAATATCCAACAGTAAATTGTTGGGATAGCCTCGGGTAGTAAATAAAGTAATCAGGAACTCTAACTCATTGAAAAAAAAGCTGTCCACACTAATAAGTCTAGACAGGCAGACCATTTGGCCCTTCACTGTACCTCTCTTTTGATGGGCAGGATGATAACTATCAAAATGTAAATAAGTTGGAAAATGTTTTCTTCCTGAAAATATTAGGGTGTCATTTTTGAGGACTTTGTTTTTCCCAATGGTAACATCTAGATAGTCAGTACTGTCACAACTAACATGGTGTGTAAATGATAAAAACAAATTTGAAATGTCAAACCTATGTTTAAATTGTGACCACTGCTCAGGAGACACCTTCCAAATGATAAGGATATCATCCAGGTATCTGCCACCAGGTGAAACCATTCAGAGGTGAAGATAAAATTTTCTTCCCAGAAGTTTCACAATGCTGACATAAATGGGGGGCACACACTGTCTCATAGCGACATCTGAAACCTGGTGGAAATATTCACCTTTGAAATAGTTATTCTGCAATACTAATTCCAAAATGATCTCAGTTTGTTTAATCTGGAGGAAAGCAAATTATTCATTGTGTTTAAGTAGAGTATCCAAAAAGTAATCCATGCCAACAGTGCGAGGAGTAATGGGAAATAGTTTGGTAGCATCCACTGTAATGAACCGATAGTCATTATTGTAGGGAACATGTTTCAACTTTTCCAGAAGTTGCCAGGAATCTCTATGGATGTGTAGTTTAGAGTCTAGTAGTTTTTTGCAAATAATTTATTTATTTATTTATTTTACATTTGTTAACCGGGAAATTCCGACTGGACCAGGTCCATTTTCAGCGGAAGCCCGGGGAGAAAAGCTCCAACATCAAGTTATACAAATACAGTACATCCAGCATAATACACAAAACAGGTTACATCATGTATGCTGAGCATAGTAATATAACAAGACTTAATTAATAAAAACACTCCAGGTAAAAGATATAGTACATGGGTAAAAAGACAATGTCAGTCATACTTTGGTAAGAAAAGAAAATATATCAAGTAAGATTCTACAGTTAAAAGTACCCTTTCAGATGACCAAGCCTAAAGGGGATCAGAGCTCCAGCATGTGATCAGAGAGGAATTTGGGGAGTTAATAGTAGTATGGGTAGAGTTATGTGCTACAAGGGCATAACCATGTACTAAGAAGGTGCAATTTGAGGGAGTTTTTGAATATGGATGTGGAGGGGGCAGTGGACACAGATAGGGGAAGAGAGTTCCAATTTCTGGCAACGGTGTGGGAGTAGAGCGCTTTCCCTGCATTATTGTTAGCCTTGGTGATGGAGAGGAGAGATTTTTCACTGGATCTTGGGTATCGGTTTGTAGTATAGATAGTAAGTAGGTTGGATAATGAGGGGGTTTTTTCAGGATATTTGAGAATATTGTAGGCTGTGCCCAGCTGGTGATAGTTAAGTAGCTGTGGTAGCTCAAGCCATTTTAGTTCTTTTAGTGCAGCACAGTGATGGGTTCTATAGGTTGAGTTAGCAGCAAACTTGGCTATTTTATTGTAGCATGATTCTAGTTTGTCTAGGTTACATTGTCTGATTTGGGTAAAGATTGGTGCTGCGTATAATAGAGTTGAGAGGAGGTGGCTTTGTGCAAGAGTGACTCTTGCTTTTTGTGAGAGAAAGGACTTATGCCTGTATAGGGAGCCTAGTTTTTTGTGTACTAGTTTTATGGTATGTGAGATGTGAACATCAAAGTGGAGATTATTGTCTATTTCAATGCCCAGAAGTTTGGTGTGGTTAGAAGGGGAGATGGTGCCGTCATTAGAGGTTATGGTAAAGGAGAGGGTGTTTTTTGATCTATTAGGGGTAAATAGCAGTTTTGTCTTTTTGGGATTTAGAATTAGTTGGATCCCAGATATCCATTTTTCTACTGAGATAAAGGTATCTTGAGTGAGTGTACATAGGGTGATGGGAGATGAGGCGGAGCAGATCAGAGTTGAATCATCTGCATATTGTATGAGAGTGGCATGTGTAGAGCATTTGAGGTTATTTGTGAAAATAGAGAACAGTGGGCCCAGTATAGAGCCCTGTGGGACACCTATGGTGGCTGGAAGTTGTGTAGACAGAGTTCCTTTCCACTGGACTGATTGTTGCCTGTCAGACAAGTAGCTTCTGAACCAGGCTATAGTAGAGGAGGTGAAGGATAATGATGTTAGTGAGTCTAGTAGAATGGAGTGGGAGACCATATCAAATGCTTTTGAGAGGTCTATGAAAATGGCTGATACATATTTGTTATCATTCCTGTGAAGGTTTATATAATTAGTGAAAGATAAAAGGGCTGTGGTAGTGCTGTGATGTGGACGGAAACCGTGTTGTGTGGTAGATAGTAGATTGTGTGTGTTAAGAAATGTCATCACTTGCAAGTGGATGCATTTCTCAAGAATTTTGGATAAGGGGCAAAGGATGGCAATAGGTCGGTAGTTGGAGAATTCATAAGAATTACCTCCTTTATGGAGAGGAATGATGCGAGATACTTTCCAGAGTTTGGGTATGTAGGATTCTAGTATGGAGCGGTTGATAAGGATGGAGACAGGATATAAGGAGTCACTAGCCATTTTTAGGTATGCAGCAGGTATGTTATCAGCTGCTAGTGTGGTTGGCTTTAGTTTTAGGAGGAGTTTTTTGATAGTTGAGGTGGGCACTGGTGATAGGCTGAAAGAGGGGGTGGTGTGGAATAGGTTATGTTGTGACTGAGGTAGACTGTTTTTGGTTATTTGACTGGACAGGGCCAAGATGGATTTAGTAAAATGGTTATTAAATTGAGAAGCTATGTCTAGGGTATTGTTAGTAGAGATGGGTGCTGGGGTTGTGGTTTTGCCTGGCTTTAGTAGGGAGTTAATGGCATGCCAGAATTTTTGTGGACTATTTGAATATTTCCTTTGGGCTAAGAAAATAGTTTTGTTTGTTTATTTTGGATTCAGCCTTGGCCTTGTTTCTAAGCTGTTGATAGTATTGTCTGGAGCTAGGGGTTTTGTCAGTTTTCCAGATTTTCCAGGCTTTATCTCTAGCTTTTAGTAAGGCTCTGGTGTCTCTATTTAGCCAGGGTGTGTAGTTGGCTTTAACTCTGATCTTTCTGCTGGGAGCTAGACTATTAAGGATGTTAGAGAAGGTTGTATTGAAGTAGTCTACTGCCTGGTCTAACCCGAGTGTCCGTAGTGGTTCCCAGTTGCAGTGGCTTAGGACAGTATTTAGGTATCGTGGGGTAAGGTTACTGTCATCTCGTACAAATTTGTAGACTACTGGTTTGGGGTGATTGGAGTGTTTCTGGAGTAGGAAGGTGGGGAGATGATCACTTAAGTCATCTGGGAGGCAGCCTACTGTATAGTTTTGTTTGGGATAGTTGGTTAGTGTCCAGTCCAGTATGGATTCTCTCTTTGTTTTCTCATCTATTCTAGTTGGTTCTTTAATTAGTTGAGAGAAACCATATAGATTGATATGTGTAGAGGGGCTGCTGGAGTTACAGGTTGCCCAGTCAGTGTTAAGGTCTCCTAGTAGGATCGTTTCCTGAGGTAGATTGTCCTTTGTCCAGTGTAGGATGTCTTCTATTATGAGCGAGTTGTTGCCTGGAGGTATATAGCAGCATATTATATTAATCTTCTTGGTGTTTCTTATGGATAGGACAGAAAACAGGACTTCAGCAGTTTGAAAAGTGGGTGGTGTGGTGTGCAGGAGCTGGAGGTTAAGGGTGTTTTTAAAGAGAATGGCTACTCCTCCTCCTTTCCTGTTTGTTCTATCAGATCTAAGTGTATTATACCCTGGGGGAAGAAAGACTTCATCTTGGATACTGGGTGTAAGCCAGTTTTTTGTAATGGCGAGTATATCAGGGTTGTAGTGGGCTATGAATGCATGTAGGTCTGTTAGCTTATTGGTAATACTTCTTATGTTGAGATTTAGGATTAGCAGGTTAGATGTTTGTCTAGCTGAGAGGGGACCTGGATTTGGGTGAATGTCACCAGAGGTTAGCAGAATGGCAAGAAGTTCAGTCTTAGACCTTGTGGCAGCTCCAGTGGGTCTGAAAGATGGATTTAATGGGTTCTTGTGGATTTAGGAATTCCAGAGATAGGTGGTATAAGGGGATTGTCCACTTTACCAAAATTCTAAGTTAGTAAATTGAATAAGTAAATTGAATACACCTTGAAGTAATAGATCCTGTAGTGTTAGATCAGTTTTACTATATGAAATGCTTAATTTGTTCTTAGAAACCCTCTTGTATATATTCTCTTCTGTCAAGAATTCAGACATTTTAACTGAATAATCGAGAGTCTACGTCACCTTCCTTATCTGGTTTCATAATCTGGAGAGTTCTGTCGCTTCAGATAGACTATAAAGTTTGTATCTCGAGGGGGGGGGGGTCAAGTTAATTGACTTCAAAACACTGTTGTTCCAATCCCTTCTAAAGCCCTGTTCACAGACTCTTTTGAAAGCTGCTACCATAAGGTTAGTTGGAGGTAGGAAGACACTTTTTTTCTTTTTCAAATTCAAATATGTTGCTTCACTAGAAGGTAAGGTGTTACCAAAAAAATAAACTTAAATTGAGCGATGTTCTGTAAAGCTTTCACTGGACCAACGCCTGGATTAAATCCAACCTAAAAGATGGAACAAAATTAAAATCTTTTTTAAATAGCGAAGTCACATGTTCAGAAAATGATCTGTCAGTAAGATTAGAAACTGAAAAATTGTCCGTAGTGGGGTGGGGTAATACTGAATATACCAGCAGAATTCTATCACTCATCTTGATTTCCCTTTTTCCCCTTCGTGTACGATTCTTGCTGTAATTGTTCCTGCTGTTAGTGGGGTTGGAATGTACCAGATGTTCTTGTGGGTAGGAGTTGGAAGCTATACTTTCTGAGCATCACACTAAAGGGAATTCCACTGTGGTGTGGTCAGTGTGTGGTAGGGGTTATTGTTCCAACAAAGTTGGATCACAGAAATTAACAAGACTCTTGTCAATAAAAGATGCACCACCCCTAGTCGGTGGTTTGGATTAAGCTTGATCATTGTCATATTAATTTTAATTCCTTTCTAGTTTAAGTTTTTGTAACCTGTTGGAATTGTGATGCCTTGTCAGTCATGAGAAAAAAAATGTTAAACTGCTTGTTGTATACAGAAAAAAAGCAAGTAATTGATAATAGAAGTGTGTTGTGCTTTAATGTCCAGGCTGAGCTCACTTAGTTTGGCCTTCTTGTTGACCTTTATTAATCTTAACATTCTGATTCTAGTGCTATTACGTAAACCAATAAGCTTTTGAAAGAGTGTAGAGTCAGAAATAAGACCATTTGGATACTTCCACAATCGGAGGTCCTTGGGAACAATACGTCTCTGTATACATTCAGATAAACATTTTCCAACTGAAGAGCTTTCATTTTCCCCATTTTTTGTTCAAAAATATTGACTTGAATTTGCAGGATAGCATTAGAGGCAGTATTTTAGTTCATATGGCTCATAGGGATGTAACCAGTGTTGAAAATTGCCTTATCCAGTCATCTCAGGATGATTTCTGCTTCCAGGTCACTGATGGTAGTCTCCATGTGCTGAATGTCTCTGAAGTGGTCTCTGTGCATATCACTAACAGAAGATTGTTCATTGTTGTATAAATTCTCAGGGGCAGCAGGCATAGAAGAACTGTTAGATCCGTTGGCATTTTCAACAATAAAAGATTGAGCTGAAGAAGGAATAGTGTATTAGGTCAGCTGCTGTAAGAGAACCAACAACTCCCCCAGAAAAGGGTGGTATTGCATAGAAAAACCTCAGAAGAATTTGCTAAGTTAGGGGAACGTTTTCCATAACCATGCTTTTGCAACAAGTGGATATGCCACTGAACAAACAAAGAAACAACAAAAGCTGGTCACCTGAAAACTAAGGAAATGTCAACAGGGGGCAAAAGGCAATGTCTAAAAACTAATTTATTAAAACAGTACTTGAGGGTTTCCTGAGCAGTGGTCTAATTTTAAACATGCGTTCAATACTTCAACTGCCTTTTCATCATTTACTCACCATGTTAGTTTTGACAGTATTGATTATCTAGAAGTTGCCACTGGGAAAAACACAGTCCTCAAAAATTACATCTCTAATATTTTCATGAAGAAAACATTTTCCAACTCGTATTTACATTTTGATAGCAGTCATCTACCCAACCAAAAGAGAGGTGTAGTCAAGAGCCAAATGATCCATTTGTCTAGACTTGTTAGAGAGACAGCTATTTTTTAATGAGCAAGAGTCCCTGATTAGTTTATTTATCGCCCAAAGCAACAGTTTGTTAGACATTAAAGAAGAAGTGGTCAGAGGTAGAAGTTCTAAGTTTTGCCTCTTGCTGTGCAAACCAGTCGTTTCTGACGGGACTATTTTTCAAGACATTAATTCTACTTAAACAAGAATTTATACCACAATTTGTTCTTTGTGATACCTATGCTTATGGCTCCTACAAATGTGTAAAGACTTTCTGTGACAATTGGAATTTAATTTTCACTGTTGAAATGAAGGCCAAGCTAGAGGATTTTCCATGAATAGTTTTCAGTAGAGGCTGGAACATCAAAAATTTACTGGAATCTGAACAGCCTTCTCCTTTAAGTTAGCACAAGAAAATGACCAAATCGCTCTAAGTAATGTTTTACATTCACAAAGGACCATACATTAATGTTGAAAGTTTCAGCAGGACTCTATCTTGTCCCTGCAGAGGTAACTGTGAACTCTCTATGGTTGTGTTCCTTGCACAGTGTGTTTCCTTCTCTGATTATTATATAGGCAAAACAACTTGGAAATTAAAGGACAGAATCCGAGAACCTTATTATGACATTACAAAAAGAAAAAAAATACTAATGCTTTATACAAACACAGTTAGTTTGTAATAATTTTAAGAAGTTTGTGTTTTTTTGTAATGGATTTTATACAACGCAACTCGGGGGGGGGGGGGTGGAGACACCAACAACATGCTCGAGTTCTTGAAATGTGTTGGCATCTTAAACTTAATTCCAGTGTTTCTCCTTATTTCTTCAGCAGTGTGCTTAAATTTAGTGCTGTGAACCTGTGATTGGACTGTGAAAATTTATTTATTTCATCCTTGTGAGCTCACTCTATTTATTTTTACTTTTTACCTTTGCCGTTACTGTTTACATGGTTCTCTGTGATGCATTCCAGAATTGTGTGTATTTTAAGATTACTGGTTTTTACTTTTAAGAGATAATTGATCTAATTGAACTAATTTACTTGTTCTACTGTGAATTGGGTCATACATTTTTAAATGTGGCGCATCAGGTAATCTGCTTACTCTGACGTTTTGCAACTGTCGGAACGAAAGTGCTCAGGTAGTGTTTTAATACTTCAGTTTTTAGATGTTGCCATTTACCACTATGGACATAATCTGTGTTTTTATCATTGTGAATTGTACTTACTTGCAACATAGCTGACATGTTCATGTCATACTGTTGCAGTGTTGGAGCATCAGTGACTTGTTTTTGAAATTGCTGAAACTGTTTTCTTCCGCCTAGTTCCATTCCTGGGCTATGTCTTGCTGTAACATCTTTTTTCAGGCATATTTATCTTGGACGTATTGGGTATAAATGTAAGGTACTTTTTTAATTCCAAGAAGTCTCTTTTTAAAGGAGAACCGCCCCCACAGACTCAAAAAACATGTTTATCTCATCATGGTGTAGTGTTTTCTACATTTTAACACCACTCTGGGACTATTTACAGGTTTTTAGATATTTTTATACATAATTGCTGAGTCTGACCACATGGAGTCTGGCATCTTGAAGTAATTCTGATTGTTTAGTCTGCTTCTAGGTATCCCAGAATTCATTGTTTATCTGTAAATAATTGCATCATATCTGCCACTTTTTCCCTAAGGCTCGTGTCACTGCACTGATTTTACAGGCATTCACTGCTGTGTTGTCGTCACATAGGTTTGGTTAACATTTTTTTCCTTTTTCAATGACTACTTCAAACACAAGCAGTGCAAATGCCACAGAACAGAATTGAAAAGTGCATTTTATTGCTGCTTCCTCTTAAAAATGCAAACTTGATTTTTTTTGTGATTCCTGAATTGTAGTTCTTCAAGGTATCTCCCCTCTCCCTTCACACCTACCTTCCCTAGCTATCAAAGTGCTAAGGGTAATTTGACCCATTATCTGTATGTGATTGACAGCTCACAGCAGGTGACCTGACTAATGTACTGTTTGGTCGCAGGCTTTCCTTCCTTACAGTGGGGCACTTTTTTTGTTGCACTCCTCCTGCTTTCAAATTTAGATCTGAGGTCCATAGCACTGGGAGAAATCACAGCTTTGCAAACCATCAAACTACCAGTTTCTTTCCTTCCAGTTTGGTTAAATAGCTAACAACTGGATAGACTATAAAGATGATATACTATACTAGTTCAAACAGTCAAAGCCAACAATGTAGGGGGTGACTCACTTTTACCAATGCCATTGGTAAAATCTGGAACTCCCTCCCCCCCCAGCCTTTCCTGCATTTCCTCCCTAAGCCTCTTCAAAAAAAGATTAAATCACCATCTAAAGTCACATTGGCTCTGCCAATGCTCAAGTCCTGACTAACCCTTTCTCAGACAGGTATAGATCCCTTCCTAGAAGCATCCCCTCTTTATTTCTTGTTTCTCTCTCCTCTTAACCAAAGTGATTAGCCTAGAAGGAGAATTGGTATGCTGGAATCTGTGTTTATATTTTTTATCCCTGATATTGTATGTGAGAGTCCAACCACACTGTACTTCATCTCCTTTGTTGCATCTACTAATATAGAAGATAAAGTTGTTTTTTGTTTTATTTTGCTGTCTTTGTTTTATTACAATGTATTAATCTCTGTTTTTACTGTGGAGCTTTTCTCCCTGGGCCTCCGCTGAAAATGGACATATATCCAGTTGGACTATCCCAGTCAACAAATGTAAAATAAAGTAAATAAATATATTTCATGTACTTGCATGATAGTAGTAGCATGTTTTGTTAAGTGGGTAATTTAAGATTAAGGTATCACATACTTCATGTAATCTTATGTATTGTTGTCTATTAATAGTGACAGACATCTGCTTCCTATGTAAAAAGATGCAATTAATGTGTATGCATGGTCATTGCAAATGTATGCTCTTTGTTCATGCAGCTGTTACTGTACTGTTGCCTGTACTTCCTCACTGTACTTTGTCCCATATCAGTAGGGCTGTTCAGATAATTGAGATTATAGTTTGTCATTTAGATTAGAATACAGTGAGCTGGGCAAGGCAGCTCTGACATCACTACGTGAGATGTTCACTGCCTCTTCTATAGAGCATGCAAATAAGGCAGTGGTTACATCACTTTGTGGGAGAAAACATAGCAAGAGGTCTGGCAGACATGACATCAGCAATTAAGAGCCAGCTAGAGGTTTTTCAACTGGGTTTTCAAACTGAAACTAAAACAGTACAGAAAGGTAGGAAGGCCTACAAGGTAAAACAGTAGAGTGGAATACTTTTCAAAGCTGTGCTGATTATTTTTTGAACCAGGATCAAATAACAGGGACTAAAATAGACAGCAGGTTGAGCAATCTGCTTTAATATCCCGTTGTTCTCCTTTAATGCCTTTTGTCTTGTAGCTGTGGTATTTGCATAACAAGTCATTGTTTTCTGGGAGCCATATTAGAATGTGACCTATGAATTTCAGGTTTGATGACTTCTTGTTTTACATTTGCTCATTTAAGTCCAAAGTAAGAGAATCAGCACTTGATGTTTACCACACCTTGGAAGCCTTCAATTACTTGCGCACTAGCTCTTTAGAGCAACCTCTTGTGCTGATGAAATGTCAAATGAAATTCTAAAGAATCTCTACCTTTCTAATGTATTGAACATGCACAATTTGGAGCTTGAGTTTTCTGGTTTTGTCAGAAACCTGGCTTGCATCTTGTATTGAGAAAAAAAATAGTGCTTGGCATTCTTGAGACCACTTCTACTGTAAGTAAACTTAATGTTCCTTTTTAATTACATTATTTAGGTGTTTGCTCTTCAGTACACATGCACAACTTGTCTTCAAAATGCTGATCATTCTGTTTCATTTGGGTCTAGATTCTTATTTTTGACACCTACATTTTTTGTCCCCTTAATTTTTGTTCTACCTTTACTTCTGAAGGTTATGGGTGCTTTTATAGGAATATGTACCACTGCCCACCTTATCAGGATTTTTTTGTATGTGACATTCTCCTAGCAAACTTCCTAATCCATATAGTAATGGCACACTGTGACTGCTTTGGTTCTACACAGTGGTTGTGATATCTTCGTGATTGAGTTTTGACCACATACAGTCCTAGTTTTTACATTGTGCTTTAGTTTTGCTGTTAATAGCTTCTCACAAGTTATGCAACCCTTAACATTATAACGTCTTTCCTTAACTGTAGCTGTTTGAAAAAGGAGTCTCAACTTTTTTGTCAGATTTCTTTTCATTGATTTTTTTCTATCAGAAAAGCAAAACCCATCATTTTATTGTTTTACTGACACACCAGCAGTGTTTGACCAAATGGTACCACCTGGTTTTCAGATCTTGGCTGATGGTCTATGCATATATATCTGAACTGTAGAACAGTCCCAAAACTTTACAAGTGTCTTCTGATGCATCAATATCAACTTTAAATTACGTATTCTATCTAAAGGCCTGGAATGCAAACCGGTTTTACTGCTTCAGATGCATTTTTACATTTCATTGCATCAAGTCTTTTCTTTTGCCATAACATATATTTCATTTTCATATTACTGTTCATAAGAATGCAGACTATTTTGACCATGTTTTTTTCCCATTTTGACATTTAAAGAAGGGTCTTTTGAGCATAAATTCTGCAAGATTAATTAAGAGCTATATAACTTTTTCTGTCATACTTGTAACCACCTCTTTTGGAAACTTGACCAGTTTGTTCTCCATTCTGGATTATAATTTTTGCATGGCTATCTTTTTTTTTTTTGTTTGCAACTATTAGTTTTATAAAATGCTCTGCATTCATTTTTGCTTGCTACTTATCAATCCCCCGATTAGACTACAACCATTTGTTCCCCTGTAGTTGTCCTTAGTACATGGTCACGAGCCATTTGAAGGGGCAGTTGGCAGCCATGAGGGTAGGTTGTACCATCACGGTGGCCTTTTAATGAGGATACGTAATGTAGGCCTTAGCCTTTCCCCTGGTTGAGGATGACTACTCTGCCCTCCCGTTGTAGCTGCACACTCCTGTGCATCCAAGATGAGGGCTCCACTGTATGTGGCTTCATGACCAAATGAGTGCACTAAGGCTATCCCTCGTCTCCGTGTCCCTCCTCCAAAGGGTTGTAACATGGGACAGCCATAATCTGACCCTCTGTCCTGGATGGACACACCCATCCTCTCCATACAAGCACCAACAGATGCCTGAGTTACTAATTGAATTTTGGTCACTTGGGTTGAGTCAGGGCTTTATAGGCCTGAGTCACTAATTGAACTTTGGTCACTTGGGTTGAGGCAGGGCTTTATAGCTCTACGCAGATGGAAGTGGCTTTTATTTCTAGTTTTTGATTGACTTGAATTTTGTCTTACAAACTTGCTTTTCATCAGACACTCAGTCATGTTGGGACACTTAATGAATGGCAGATGATGTGGTCTAAACTCCATGTGGTCTATATTACAGTGGAATTCTCTGGAATTGCTGTTACCCCACAACATTCTAATCACTGTAGCTAGCTTATTATCATTTAGAAAGTATATATCCCATATCTATCTTCAGCACTCCTCCATCCACTTCACCTTACTTGGTCAGCTGTTCCTGGCATGTATTGTCATCAGGTGGGTCCCCACTTGCTGGATTGATTGAAGTTGCTTTTATAGTTTTAGGCACCCCACTTTCAGAGTTGGGGAATGGTTGCTGAAGGATTCTTTGTTTTTGGTTTGCTGTAACAGATGTAAGATGTAAACATGCAGTAGCATGATGTACCACACTCCTGTGTGTGACCATTGTGACCACTCTATCTGCTCATGTCCATTGTGATGTGGACACCTAGTGGCTTCTTCCTTGGGTAGTGACCTACCTGTGGCTTCTAGTCCATCCTTATTACCCCCTGCAGACTGTGCAACCTGGGTACTAGTGTATCCCATGTCACTAGCATCCCAGGCAGGTGCCCCCCTCCTGACATTGGGCTGACTCTGTATTGGAATTCCATGTCACTAGTGCCTCAGACATATGCCATCCTCCTGACGTTGGGCTGACTCTGTACTGGAATCCCATATAACTAGTGTCCCAGACAGATGCCCCCCTCCTGACAGTGGGCTGAATCTGTATTGGAATCCCATGTCACTGGTGTCCCAGACAGATGTCCCCTCCTGACATTGGGCTGACTGTGTATTGAAATCCCATGTCACTAGTGTCCCAGACAGATGCCCTCCTCCTGACATTGGGGCAACTCTGTATTGGAATCCCATGTCACTAGTGTCGCAGACGGATGCCCCCCTCCTGACATTGGGCTGACTCTGTATTGGAATCCCATGTCACTAGTGTCCCAGACAGGTGCCCCCCTCCTGACATTAGGCTGACTCTGTATTGGAATGCCATGTCACTAGTGTCCCAGACAGAAGCCCCCCTCCTGACATTGGGCTGACTCTGTACTGGAATTCATGTCACTAGTGTCCCAGACATGTGCCCCCCCCCCTCCTGACATTAGGCTGACTCTATATTGGAATCCCATGTCACTAGTATCCCAGACAGAAGCCCTCCTCCTGACATTGGGCTGACTCTGTATTGGAATCCCATGTCATTGGTATCCAAGATGCCCTCCTCCTGACATTGGGCTGACTCTGTATTGGAATCCCATGTCACTGTTGTCCCAGACAGATGCCCTCCTCCTGACATTAGGCTGACTCTGTATTGGAATCCCATGTTACTAGTGTCCCAGACAGAAGCCCTCCTCCTGACATTGGGCTGACTCTGTTTTGGAATCCCATGTCATTGGTGCCCCAGACATATGCCATCCTTCTAACATTGGGCTGACTGTGTATTGGAATCCCATGTCACTGTTGTCCCAGACGGATGCCCTCCTAACTTTGGGCTGACTCTATATTGGAATCCCATGTTAATAGTGCCCCAGACAGATGCCCTCCTTCTGACATTGGGCTGACTCTGTACTGGAATCCCATGTCACTGTTCTCCTGGACAGATGCCCCCCTCCTGACTTTGGGCTGACTCTGTGTTGGGATCCCATGTCACTAGTGTCCCAGACAGGTGCTCCCTCCTAACATTGGGCTGACTCTGTACTGGAATCCCATATCACTAGTGTTCTAGACAGATGCCCTCCTCCTGACATTGAGCTGACTGTATTGAAATCTCGTGTGGCTGGTGTCCCAGGCAGATGCCGTTCTCCTGATATTGGCTGAGTCTCTATTGTAATCACATGTCGCTGGTGTCCGACAGATGCCCTCCTCTTGACATTGGGCTGACTGGATTGGAATTGCGAATGCAAGGCATAATTAAGTTGGAACCTGTTACATAGTCAGTCCCAGTATTGTCAGATTGTCGAAGCTGTGTGCAGATGTTCATCGTGTTACACTGCTGCAGTCATCACACTTGGGTTATCCTGCCGTCAGGCGGTCCCGCATTCGGCCAGAGTTCCAAAGTCTTGGTCTGGCGTCGGTTGCTGTCGCTTCTTCCCTGACATCAGTGCACCAGGGGTATATAATATGCATCAGACGCCATTTTCTTCAGTTTTTCTTGCCACGCAGTGTCCGAAGCAGAAGCAGTTCGCAAGTGCCGGTCGGCCGACTCCTGAGATTTTTGAAGTCGAATTTCAGATCCGAAGTCTTCAATAAAGCTACGTACCCCGTTGGGGAAACCTTTTTCTTGCCTCAGACCGATGTCAGAAAAAGTTAATAATTGTATTTCTTGTGGGAAGCAAATACCTCATAAGGACTTCCACTCTTACTGTATTCCATGCCTAGGCCCTGATCACGACGTCACTAGTTGGCGGTTTTGTGCTAGATTCGACAAACACACTATAAAGAGACATTTTGATTTTGCTTTACACTACTTTGGCCGAAGGTTCAATTATGCCATGCCGTCAGATCAGCCGATGACCTCAGTACCGAAAAAGCGCAAAGACAAGGATAAAAACAGGCATCCGAGGTCCAAAACCGACAACGAAACCTCTTCTAGGCCAGTCGCCAGTTCTCAGTGAGGTGCTTTCGCAGCCCCTGACACCCGCTACCTCAGAGCCACAGACTGCTTCCGACTCCCATGTGGATACATCTAGGTCTCTGGAAACTCAAGGTATTGGGCCTACGGAAACTAATCCCTCAGATGGGTCTGGAGCCGCTGAGCAGGCACCGGCTTCTGAGGGTGTTTTCAGACCTTCACAACTTACCATTAAAACAACAGCCAAGACAAAGGTACCTTTAAAGACAAAGAAACAAGTACATCATTCTCCTGGACAGTCCTCCATGCCTAAGAAACTGATGCTTAAAATGGCCGAAGACCTCGTTACTCTAAGCAGGGGTTCCCATCCCCCTCCTGAGAAAAGGCCTAGGCAGGATACAGATGGACTCCTCTGATCAGGTTAACATTTCCTCTGATTCCTCTTCAGACCAGGGATACTCTTTACCCCCCTATGAGGACTCTGATGCTGAGGAATCTATCCCTTCAGCCTCTCCTCCTGAGGATTACTCTTTTGGGGAAACTTTACATACCATGAGGGAACATTTCCATTGGGAAAGTCAGGAATACTCAGAACCCAAGAAAAGGCTCAGGGATTTCCTCTTATTGCCTCGGCACAGGCCCCTGGCTATTCCACCTGTGCTAGACATTGTGGATGATGTGTTCTCTGAATCCAGCTTATCTCCTGACTCTCTGCCCCCTGTTCCAGCCAAGCCAGATAGGTATTATAGAGTCCCTGACTCTCTCAAGTTTCTTTACAAAAACCCTTCTGCTGATCCAGAAACTATTTCCCAGGGTCTGAAAGGGGTTAAGGCTTCCATTGCAAAAAATCCAGTACCCTCTGACAGAGATTCTAGAGCTTTGGATAGATGGGGGAAGAAAGTATACACGTCTGCAACTTTAGCAGTAAGAACTTTAAATTGCCAGTTTCTCATGCTTAAGTACCAACAATATTTAATGGCTCCGTTAAAACAGAAAATGCTTGCTAACTCAGAAGCTCCTGATTTAAAAGAAATGCAGGATTTATTGCATGCAGTTGAACAGGTGGGAAAACATACTCTGCAGTGTGGTTTTGATTCTTTAGAGGCCTCTTGTAGAGCCGCGGTTACAGGTTCTGTTATTCGAAAACATGCTTGGTTAAAAGAACAGAGTTTACTTGATCATGTTAAGGCAAAGTTATTGGATGCTTCTTTACAACATGATACCTTGTTAAGACAGAAGAGGTGTTAAAGAAAATGGAGGATAAAGCTAAATCTATGCAAACAGTCAAGGATTTCTTACAGGTACAGCCACCTCGGTTTAGCAGAAATTGGCCAACAAAAAATTGGTCCTTTCCAGTGTCAGACAGGCCACAGAGAGGCAGATACAGACGCCCAAGAGGCAGATCTCAACCCCAAGGCTCAAACAGACAACGACAGTGGGGCACCTCAACCTCAAAAGGAGGTGAGGGACAAGTCTCAACCTTACAGGAAACAATCACAATGACTTTCCTTTGCGTACGCCAAGCACGTCCCTTCTGGAAGCCCCCTTAGGGGGAAAACTAGCACTTATTTCTCAAAACTGGCAAACAATCACCCAAGACAAATGGGTCCTGAATATTGTGTCTCAAGGTTACAGATTCCACTGCCGTACTTTACCAAAGCTAAAAGGAATGGGCAGAGGCACAAAAACAAATTTCAGCCCTCATGGACATGAGAGCTATACAAAAAGTACCACAAGAGGAACAAGGACAAGGATTTTTCTCAAGACTCTTCCTGGTCCCCAGAAAGGACAAAGCCTGGAGGCCTATACTGGATCTTTCAATTCTGAATACTTACCTGGATATTCCAAAATTCAAAATGTTGACATTACAGCAGCTTCTGCCCATGTTGGGCAAGAAGGCGTGGCTTGTTACTCTGGACCTCAAAGAGGCATACCTGCATGTCCCTATCAGACAAAATTGCAGAAGATACCTCCGATTCAAAGCTGGTACCAATTCTCTGCACTGCCCTTTGGCTTATCTACTGCGCCCAGGGTCTTCACAATGTGCCTGGCACCAGTAATTGCATTTTGCAGACAAAAAGGAATTAAAATATATCCATACCTGGACGACTGCCTCATTCAAGCAGAGACAAAAGACATTCTTCTACAGCATCTGGCGTTTGTGAAAAAGTTGCTAATTTCTCTAGGGTACACAGTAAATGAAAAGAAGTCAAAACTAGTGCCCTCACAACAGACTGCATTCCTGGGTGCCAGCTTAAATACAACGGCCCAGATGGCTTACCTCACGCCAGAAAAACAAGTGCAACTAACTCAGTATTTTCCACTACTGGCAAAAAGTCCCATCTCCCTGCAAGAAAACTTCTGCAGGCCCTGGGATTCATGGCATCCTGCATACTACTAATACCATATGCCAGACTGCATATGAGGAAATTACAATGGTACCTAAAAAGTGTTTGGACTCGACATTCTCACAGTCTGGAAGCAGTAATTCCAATAATTCCCTGCCTACAACAGGAGTTTCGATGGTGGGCACAGGCATGTCACCTAAACAAGGGTCAGCCTTTTACCCACCCCACAGCCAGGCAAGCTCTAACATGTGTTTCGAGTTACGCCTGGGGAGCACACATGGCAGGAAAATGCATTCAGGGCAAGTGGACCACAGACCAGATGCATCTTCACATCAATCAAAAAGAGATGTTGGCTGTTCAAAATGCCCTAACAGCTTTCAAGGACCTTCTACATCCAGGACAACTATTACTAAAGACAGACAACACCACAGTAATGTGGTACATAAACAAACAAGGGGGCACTCATTCTTATCCCCTATGCAGGCAAGCCATGACCTTGTGGAACACAGCTCTAACGTACCACGTTCACCTGCAAGCACATTTCCTGCCAGGAAAGAAAAATACTCTGGCAGACTACCTAAGCAGAAATATCATGGACCCTCACGAATGGAAATTGAATCCAAAAATCTTCAGCATGACAACACAAAAATGGGGATGCCCAGACATAGATCTTTTTGCCTCCCCTCTGAATTGCCAACTACAAAATTCTGCACAAGGACTTATCACAAACAAGCATGGAAAGTGGATGCTCTTCTGTTCAGCTGGAAAAACCTAAAAGTCTATGCCTTCCCACCACTGCCTCTCCTTTCAAAGGTACTCCTAAAAGCCAGACAAGAAAAAACACAGATGATCCTGATTGCTCCAGACTGGCCACGCCAGCACTGGTACCCTATCTTAAGGAACTTGGCTCAGGCCCCACCATGGATTTTGCCCCAAATTCCACACCTTCTGACTCAACAAAATAATCAGATCCTGCATGGTCAGCTCAAAACCCTAAACCTGGCTGCATGGCAGATACTTTAGTCAAGCAGGCAACACCTCTCTCTAAAGCTGTTATGGATGTCATTTTGGAGGCCAGGAGGCCTAGCACCAGGAAAGCTTACTCAGAAAAATGAAAGAGATTCTGCGCCTGGAACCAGGCTCACAGCCTTGACCCTCTTGTTCCAAACATTCCTCAGATTTTACAATACTTAACTGAGATGCTGGACAGAGGCCTATCCTTTTCATCAGTTAAGATTCACGTATCTGCCATTTCTGCACATTACAACACGGATCCTCCTTTATTCTCTCATCCCTTGCTAAAGCAGTACCTCAATGGGGCTACAAACATAAGACCGCCCCGGAGAGCACCAACTTGGGACCTCAACTTCGTTTTGGAAAAACTGACCCCACCACCTTTTGAGCCAGCCAATACAGCCGATCTAAAATTTTTTATCTTGGAAAACAGCTCTGCTCCTGGCAGTAACTTCAGCATGAAGAGTCTCAGAGCTACAGGCATTAATGGCAGTGGTACCTTTTTATAATTTTTCATCAGGACAGGGTATCTTTAAGGATAAACCCTACCTTCATGCCAAAGATGGTATCTAGTGTGGCTCTTAACCATACCATCCATTTGCCTACTTTTTATCCAAACCCCCAAAATAAAGGGGAGAAACTTCTGCATTCTTTGGACATACACAGGCAGCTACGCTTCTACTTGGACAAAACAAAAACTTTCAGGAAAACTGATCAACTGTTTGTAGCATATGCTGCAGGATCACAAGGCAAGGCTGTCTCAAAGCAGACAATATCCAAATAGATAGGACACTGTATTTGGTACTGCTACACACAGCATGGAAAATCAGTCCCTGATAACATTAGGCCTCATAACCAGTAAATCCAAAGCAAACTAGTAAAAAACAAATAGTGAACCGTTGAGGAAACCAGAACTGGAAAATGCTTGTAAAAAAGTCACTGACTGTGCAGGATATCCACGCCAAAAAACGAAGCTCGCAAATAGTCAAGAAAATTTATTGAAGCGCTTTTCGTTTACCTATTTAGGTAAACTTCTTCAGAAAACATTATACACTGTTAAACCAACTTTAAATAGTATGACATCATGGTAAGTTTAGGCTGAAACCAATTAACAAGTTAATTGAAAGTGAAAAAATAAAGGTATACTGGCTCAAAACTTTAAAATACTAACAGTTCTGTTGTAAACAACCCACCTTAAAACAGTGTAAATAACACTATATGCATCAAAAGTGTGATAAAATCACTACTCATAAAAATTACTAGTTAAAAAGTTTCCTTTTTAAATAACTCACTAAAAAATGACTTCACATTGAAATTAGAAATATAAAAATAAAAAATAATACTTCACATTGACCATAGAAAATTTTTATCTACATATACTATACTAATGTTAAAAAATATATATGCAGATTAAATCATGTCAATGTCAAACATTAAAGTAGATACTTTAAAAAGGTTAGTGGAAATTAACCTCTAGTCAAACAAGAAGGATGTAACACCCTCCTTATACTATTAAAATTCCAACTTGAAAATTACATTTATATTATCTCTTCAAACTCAAAATTAGGCCTCATTCCACCAGGGCAACAGCCACTTCAACAGCCTTTCTCAGAGGAGTACCTACCAAGGAAATTTTGGAGGCTGCAACTTGGAGTTCAGTGCACACCTTCACTAAGCATTACCACCTGCCTCTTTACTCTAAATCCAGAGCAGGATTTGCCACTGCAGTTCTGCAGGGCCTCTTAGCCAATCCTAACTCTTTATAGACCAGCCACCCAAACTTAGCTTTGGGATTCAACCCAAGTGTGATGACTGCAGCAGTGTAACACGATGAACATAGTACAGTTTTGTACCTGCCATAAATGTAGATGTTCGAGTATTCACACTGCTGCAGTCCAGGTTACCCTCCCTCCAATCCATCCCCTCTGAACTAGCTGGACTTATCTATACCCTTCTATCCTATGCAACCTTTTGGGGTGTATTTGCTGTTAACTGAAGGTATTGTTTTTATTTTATATGTATTTTTTTTATTAGCAATATGTATTGCCTACCCACTTGGGGGCACCTGACATCTGGGGCAAGAATAACTGAAGAAAATGGCGTGTGATGCATATTATATACCCCTGGCGCACGGACGTCAGGGAAGAAGCGACAGCAACCGACGCCGGACCAAGACTTTGGAACTCTGGTCGACTGCGGGGACCACCTGACGGCAGGATAACCCAAGTGTGATGACTGCAGCAGTGTGAACACTCGAACATCTACATTTATGGTAGGTACAAAACTGTACTTTCTTTCAGTTGCACTTGTCTGTTTAGCTAAAATGAGCTTCACTATTTTTTGGTTTGTTTTTGTGTTTGTGGGAGGCTGTTTTTGCAAGGGGATATTTAAGTTAATTCTATTTTATGCACTTCAATGTTTGACTTTTACTTTTCTGAAATCAGCAGCAGTTTGAGTTCAGTTTTATTGCTGTAAGATTTTGGGGGTCACTTTACCAATTGTCTCTGTTAACCCATGATCCACAGTTGTGTGACTGTCGAGTTAAGATATTTATCTCTAAGGAGATAGAGAGCAAAGCTCCCCACTACATGTGATGCAAGAGTGCTTTACCCCCTTCATTTTTTGAAAATCATTGTACCGATTTTATTTTAAGTATCAATTTTAGTGTAGTCAGATGTTTGATTACTTTATGAAATTTCAAGGCACAGTATTTTATGTTAAGCAGTAGAAATACAACAATATTAAAATGTAGGTACTGCACTAACCATAAATAATTTATTCTGATGACTACTATTGTGAAAATTTGAGCATGTAACTCTGACTTTTCACCTGATTTTGCAAATCAAGGTGTATTCTAAAATATTGTATGGAAAACAGTTACTGTATTGTTGCTACAAGTTGTGCTGTGGTAATCATTTATTTATTCATTTATTTGCTGGCATGCTTTTGTATTTTCTTATTAATGGACATGTAGATCCATTTATTTGTTTCCAGTTAACTTGTGGCTTTCTTCTAGTTTTCATTTCTCTCTACAGTACGGTTTGCTTTACTCTCCATTCTGTTTATGGTTTCTTCTCTTTTTTTTTTTTTTTTTTTTTTTTAACTAGGGGTCATCCATGTATGGAGATGGTCCTTTGGAAGCCCCCAGGGAGAATCATTCAGGAGACTATTTGTGCTTTTATTAGTGGGTCTGAAACTACCCTGGGATCACAGGTCCAGAAGAAGGCTACAGAGAAGGAGGGAGAGACTATGACCACTGAGACTGCTGCAGACTGCTCACGTCCTTCGCTCTTCTTGGACCGCAGCACCAAGATGCAGGTTTTGTTGCCCGATTGTGATGAAGAGATGGAACTGTGATCTCGTAAAGCTGTGGGGCTTGAGCTTTGGACTGGCCTATGAAAAGGAAATTCAATCTGCAGTCAATCAAGGAAGACACTTCACATCTCATACTTTTGAGAGATTTATGGTGGTTTCACATGGACGTATGCAGTTATTATCACGTACTTTATTATTTGTAACTATCTCCTAAGAGAGTACTCCATAAAATATTTTGTATATTTTTTTTAATGGTCTCAGAATAATGTTCTCTGTAAAAGACGTTTGTACAGTGTGAATGATGTCAGATGTGGACATAAGGGACTGAGGCCACATTAGTAGTGGTCCAGTCAGCATCTGTAAATCGCTGTAAGCCTGAAAAACGGATCATTTCGAACATTTTCTGTGTGTGCGGTGTGTGTTTGGACTGAAGAAAAGCAGACGTTGTTTTGCGGCTAGAGTCATATCCCTCCCCCTCTGCATTTCATTTCAATTTGAAGGAACAGTGTAGTTAGCTGCAAGTAACATTTGACAAGGAATCTGATAAAATGTGCAGCCCTTCGGGGGATGTCACCACAAGCCCCATGCCTGTTCAGCTTTATTGTACTGAGTAGTGTTGCTATACATTGTTTTTATTTTTTATTTTATTTTTGTTTTTTTATTTTTTTTTTTATAAAGTACTTAGTGCCACTCATGTAACTTTTTTTAGAAGTAATGTATTCGGCAGACCTTAAAGTAAATGCTTTCTTTGTGCCTGGAAAATCTAGTTGAGAGTTAAATTTTGCCATACAGAAAGCTGCTTTCAAGGATATGTTTAAAGTTTGCAGCTGATTGAGCTTGATATATCAGCAGGTCTTTTGAAAGTTTAGGGGAGGGTACCTTCAGGAGTGGAGATAGATCCTGATTTTGGTGCAGGCTCTGTGACAAGTGCATGCTATAAACATGAGAGTCTACATAGCATTTGCAGTGGAAGGCACTCATGTAGTTATTCTGTTTGTTAGTAAAACTCAGATATTGCAGTCAGCAGCATGTCGAGTGACAGTAGTTAAAAAAAATGTTACAGATGGAAATAACAAAGTAACTTGTTGAGCACAGTACTGTCTTTTCAGTTGGCATTTAAATCAAGTCCTTACTGCATGCGTTTAGTTTCTGACAGTATACCTGCTGCTACAGTTTGATATTACTTTTTTATATTTAGTGTTTAAGAATACATTGGATTTGTTTTCTTAAGAATGGAGGAAGATGAGATAAAAGGCTTTGTATGTGGCTGTCAGAATCGTTTTGCTTTAATGTTGATCTTCATTTGCAGAGGAACTGCCACACCCTGTGGTGCTGACATCGTCTTCGGGTGTTGCATTGGTGCTGTTTTTTAGGCAGGTATAACATCGCAGTCTGGTTGACAGAATGCCATTCCTGTCTATTCAAATGCTAGCTCACAACTGGTGTTCTGTACCTCCTTCAGTATATTTGCAGAGATATTCCAGGGTGTCTGCTCCCTCCCAAGCCCACTAAACAAGGTTTTCATTCCATGGTTATCTTGCAGTAAAATGAGTTAGAATTTTGGTGTTAGTGGGGGTATCGTTTAGGGTGAATTTCTTTGAAACACTGACATTTCCTGGCTGCAGCTCGCTTTCAGCTAGGTTTGTGGCTGTGTGAGATTTTGAAGGAGTTTGCTGCACTCTTTCTAATCCATTTATCTTTGCATTGACTGTTGCTATTTTTCCCTCTGTCATGCCATCGGATGTCCTCATGCTAGCCTGCTGCACCAGCTAGCTGTAACCCTGTGGCTTGACATTTCTGCAGATTCTTTGAACTTGCATGTGTTTTTCTCACTTATCATGTGCCTGTAAAAGCTACCCCAGGAAATTTAATGCAGTTTAATTGATAATATGTACTAGGAAATTCTATAATTTGGTTCAAAATGAAGCACCTGTAGATATCATGGGCTAAGGACTGCTTTACCAATGTGTCTGAATTTTAAAGCATATAAAAGAAGTAAAATGCTTAGAAAATAATTTCCAAAACATGGTTGGCATGAGCCTATCATTGACATAATGTATGTGAGTAGAAGCCACAGTGATGAAGGTTTTTCCTGCTCTGGATGTTGAGGCTTTCAGAAGAAAAATACTTTGTATATTTGGGGGAGCAGACATATGTTTTAACGGGCGAAGTCTTGGAGACCGCCATCCCACCAAATCCTTTGGCTCGCACAGCTGCACTGTCATAGAAAAGAGATGTGACAAGATAAAGTCAGACATGCTTCTGACTCGTGCTCATCATGAAGAAACTTGGTTTGTGCCAGTGTTACTGGCAACCTTGGTAGGAAGGGGTCTGAAAGGTTGTTAGATGCCTGTCTCCTTTAGATTACCTAAGTTTGAATGCCAGTCCAGTTATCAGAGAGGTGGTCCCAAGCAAGTTGATTATAGCCAGCATGTGTGTGCTTCTAGTTCTCCAATCTTAAGTAGAAGTCCAAATTTCAGAAGGTGAGCTGAGTACAGTGAATTGAGGCCAGCATACTTCCATGCTGTAAGTGACCCAGGTGCAAATAGTGGTCCAGGCATTGAGGGAGGGAGTTGTGAACACTGCCTTTATTGATTCTGATGGCCTGGATTCATTTAGTGGCTGAGGTGTTGGAGGCCCCCTTTGGGGATGGGGGGTATGACTGGGTCTTGCCTCTACAGTTCAGTGACTCAGGTTACAGGTTCCTGGGGGCCAAGATGGTCAGAGGGCGTGATCAGTGTGTCTCCTTGCTGACACTGACCCAGGTTTGAGTAGCAGCCTGAGCAACAATAGCCATTTTTGGAGAGGGGATCCTAGCCTGTGTGTCTTCTAAAGAGCAGACTGCGACTCAGTGATTTGTAAAGAAGCCAAGGGGAAGTCCTGTGTGCATCCAGACAGCAGCTTAGGTCCATCAGTTAAACTTTGATCTGCAGAACTACATGCCAACAGAAATTGGACTCCTGTCCTTTTTATGTCTGTGCTTGGGCAAAAGGTGTCAAGGTAGGCCAGTTTGACATCCCTGGCCTAACCACCGTTATTCGTGGGCCATCAGTACTCCAGCTGTTGCCACTTAGTGGCAGTAAGTGAAGTGGATAACTGTGGGTCGTAACATCAAACACTATCAGTGCAGTCTTTTGTGCTACAAACTAAACAGATAACTGCAGTTGTTATGCATTTGTGAGCCTTTTTCTTATACTGCATACAATTATTTACTGTTCCTTGCCACTGCAAACCTGCTAGCCATCCTTGTGCCCCCCCCCCCCCATTTTATCATGAGAGCTGTGACTTTCAGGTGGTCCTTTTATTTTTTTTCCCCACTTGATGTGCTCATGTTTCCTCTACTAAACCACCGTCACAGTATAGGTAGCTACTCCAAATCCACAGTTTCTGGAACTGCACACACTGTATGCCTGGATCACAGAGTGGAAACAAACCTACTTCTTTCTGGGTCACCTTCTAAAACTTCACTAGGAGGAGGAGGAGGGAGCTACGAGAGGTATAAATCCCACATCCTCCCCCTGAGAGATGTACAGGAAGATGCCATGCTAATGTTTTGGGGGAACGACTTGAGATAGGAATTGTTTATGGGTATTCTGGTTGAGGTGTCTATGAAGGCACTGTTTCCCCTTCCTTCCTTGATGTGCTGTAGTTCTTTCTTACTGAGGAGCGTTCAGAAAACCTAGTAATGTGAAGTTGTTCAATCTCGCCGTTTGTTCTTACACATGGATCGGCTCCGAGTCTGCTGCTTTCCAAGCTCTAGATCTCTGAGAAGCTCAAGACGCAGTCCCTATCCCATGATGCTCTGCTGCCAAACCCCAGATCTAGTTTGCTGCTGCAACGGATCTCACGCTCTTCGCTAGAAGCTCGGGCCTGTACCCTTTTTTTCTTGTCTTTTGACAGAAAATTTTCTATAACTGTGATAGTTTGTGATATATATAAATGTAGTAGTCTAAATATTACTTGTTTGTGGGTTATTTTTTTTTTTTTGAGATACTTAGCATGTGCTTTGTGTGTTTTCTTAGGAGCGGTTGCTCCTAGGCCTTTGGCCGTTTCTTTAGTTGAGTTTTTGACAGGGCTCTGTCAGTGATTCTGTCTGTTTTTTTTTGTGAAATAGAGTTAGTGAGTGTTCAAGGATCTGAACTTTTTTTTGTGATTCTTAGTATTCTTAATAGCTGCAAAGTAGAGTTAGGGAGTGTTCAGGGATCTGAATGTTTTGTGTGATTGCTAGTGTTCTTAATATTTGTAAGGTTCAGGGATCTGAACCTTAGCAATTGTGCTGTTTTCTCATTTTTTTTACACGTCAGAAAAACAGAGGTAAGAGATCAAGCAGTGTGGCTGTGGACAGAAGATGTCCATCACCGACCACCACACTTCATGTGTTTATTGTTTAGGGCCTTTACACCTGCAAGAGGACTGTTCCATCTGCCACTCTTTTAGTGGCAGAGTTATGCTGGAAAGGCATTGAAAGTTTATCGATAGAGGCCTCTTAAAATCAGAATTCCTAGAGGCTTTAGATAAGTATGAACAGACCTCCAAATCTTCAAAGGGATCGAAGTCTTCCAAGGTGTCATTGGAGCCCAAGTCATCTGCTCCGAGCACCTCGGGGAAAATTCGGTCGCCGGCTCCTCAGCCCTCGGAGCCAAGCACCGAACGTTTGCCTCGGAGCCAAGTCCCGAGTTTGGAACCGGTACTGGAGGTTTTAAAGTCTCCGATCCTTCGGTCAGTGGATTCTTTGGCTCCTTCGACCCTCTCGGACTTCGATGTGGACCGTGTGGTGCAGAGACTCTTTGAGAACCTGGCCTTGGCCAAATTGCTTTCGGCTTCATCGCATCTGGCATCGAAGCCTGACACCCCCCATCATGGATGTTCTTCGTCTTCCCTTGCTGCAGTCCTGACAATTGGGTATAGTCCGCGTCCCAGTCGGCCCGAATACCAGAGTATAAGGCTGACGTCGGTCATGGCGCCTTAGACTGACGTCAGTACGTCAGGGTACTAATGCGCATGACCGACGCCATTTCCTCAGTCTTTTTTGCCGCATGGTCCGATGCAGAAGCAATTTTGCGAGTGCAGGTTGGCGTTCTGAGATTTTCCGAAACCGGAGTTTCAGACCGAATACAGAGTTGGCTAAGTAACCCCGTTGGGGAACATTTTGGTTTTTTCTTATCCTCTATGCAGGCAAGCAATGAT
This sequence comes from Protopterus annectens, assembly GCF_019279795.1. Lineage (NCBI taxonomy): Eukaryota > Metazoa > Chordata > Ceratodontiformes > Protopteridae > Protopterus > Protopterus annectens. The sequence continues at coordinate 1,822,714,632 of NC_056744.1, forward strand.
TTTATGGGAGACTGCGTTAAGCCTGCAACTGACTCTTCAGGCAAGGTTTCTGCCAGGAGCACAGAACTCCCTAGCAGATGTATTAAGCAGACAAATCATGGATCCCCACGAGTGGAAACTGGATCTTCATGTATTTCAGAAATTGACAGTGTCATGGGGAACTCCAGACATAGATCTGTTCGCTTCTCCACTAAACCACCAGCTGCCAAAGTATTGCACAAAGGGGTTTCATCACACAGCTTGGAAAGTGGATGCTCTGTCTTTCAGTTGGAAAAACCTTCATGTCTATGCCTTTCCACCTCTACCTCTTCTTCCAAAGGTATTACTAAAGGTCAGACAGGACAGGCCAAGGATGATTTTGATAGCTCCAGATTGGCCTCGCAACACTGGTACCCACTTCTAAGGAGTCTTGTAAAGAAGCCTCCATGGCCTTTACCTCTGATTCCTCATCTGTTATCTCAGAAGGACGGTCATCTGCTCAATGTCAAGCTTCAATCTCTTCATCTCACAGCTTGGCATATTCTGTGTTGAAGCATGGTAGGTCTCAGCTTCCTCAACAAGTTTTAAATGTGATTATGGAAGCTAGAAGGCCTAGTACTAGGAGAGTGTACGCAGAAAAATGGAAGAGATTTTTATTTTGGAGTACAGCAAAGAATTTGGAGATTTCAGAGCCTAATTTGAGTGTGGCTCTTCAATATCTTACTGAATTATTGGACAAAGGTTTGTCTTTCTCTTCCATAAAGATTCATGCTGCAGCAATTTCAGCTCACTATGATTGTGACCCACCTTTGTTTTCGCATCCTTTGTTCAAGCAGTTTCTTAGAGGGCAAAGAATATAAGACCCCACGTAGAGCTCCTACTCCTGCTTGGGATCTCAATTTTGTGTTGGAAAAACTTACTCTACAACCTTTTGAGCCTGCAGCTACTGCTGAATTGAAATATTTGTCATGGAAGACTGCTTTTCTGTTGGCTATTACTTCTGCAAGAAGGGTATCTGAGTTGCAGGCCCTTATGGCAGTAGAGCCCTTTTGATTTTCCATAAGGACAGGGTATCATTACGCACTAATCCTTCCTTTATGCCTAAGGTGGTTTCTAGTGTGGCTTTAAACCAAACTATTCATTTGCCTACGTTTTTGCAGATCCTCAAAATAAAGGGGAAAAGATTTTGCACACTTTAGATGTACACAGGCAATTGCGTTATTATTTGAGCAGGACTAAAGATTTTAGGCAGTCTCAGCAGTTACTTGTTTCTTTTGCTTTAAGTTCACAGGGCAAGCCTGTGTCAAAACAAACTATTTCTAGGTGGATTGGCTTTTGCATTGCATTTTGTTATTCCCATCATGGCAAAGAGGTTCCAGCTGGGATTAGGCCTCATTCCACTAGGGCTACTGCCACTTCAACAGCATTTCTAAGGGGGGTGGCAACTAAGGATATTCTGGAAGCAGCTACTTGGAGTTCAGTGCATACTTTCTCCAGGCATTATCACCTGCCTATATACTCTAAGACTAGAGCTGGTTTTGCCACAGCTGTTTTACAAGGCATGTTGTCAGCTCCTGCTACTTTATAAATTGCCAGCCTCCCTTACCTCTGCTTTGGGATTCTACCCAATTGTCAGGACTGCAGCAAGGGAAGACGAAGAACATAGTACAGTTTTGTACCTACCATAAATGTAGATGTTCGAGGATTCCCTTGCTGCAGTCCAATTTACCCTCCCTCCTTCCCCTCTGTGTTTCAGGGTGGTTGTGTAGGTGAGTTTACATGCTTATATTTTTTATATATATATTACTGTATATATTGTACATGTTTTTTGGTGCAGGTTGTTTTTGGGACTTGTCTTTTTGGGTCTTCTGACATCTGGGGCAAGAAAAGACTGAGGAAATGGCGCCGGTCATGCGCATTAGTACCCTGACGTACTGACGTCAGTCTAAGGCGCCATGACCGACGTCAGCCTTATACTCTGGTATTCGGGCCGACTGGGACGCGGACTATACCCAATTGTCAGGACTGCAGCAAGGGAATCCTCGAACATCTACATTTATGGTAGGTACAAAACTGTACTTTTCTGCTCCTCCTCCGAGATCAATCGAGCCTTCGGAGCCGGAAGGTGAGGACCTGATAGTTGTGGAACCCTCAGAGCCGAGGCCTATTCCGGTGCCTTCGGCCCCGTCAACCTTTGACATCTTCGGTTCCAGTCGAAGGGTTTCGGAGCCGATACTCTCTCTCGCTGGGTCCGGGGGAAGAGTTGAACCGTGGCTTCGGTTCCGGCTCCTCCTTTCGGGGCCTCGGCGCAGTTGAGCTCGGCTCCGTCCTCTGATTCGGAGCCCGTGGTCTCAGCCCGGAGGAGACTGCCGTCTTCTTTGGAACCGGCGGACTCCTTGGACTGACACCGGTGCCTTCGACGCCATGAGAAAGGTCATGTCTGCTAAGACTTTTACCTCTTCGGGTCCTTCCTCTTCCTCCCCTAAAGGGCCCCGTTCTCTCTCTACATCACAGGTTCTTACCAAGCGTCGAGACCCAGAGCCTCAGGTAACCCCATTGGGCGACCCCTGCTCTACGGAGATTTCACCAGACGCCCTCAGTGATGAAGTCCCTGGTAAGAGACTGCAAGAGGAGGTACTTGGATTCCCCTCAGGAATCCTTGACATCAGACACTGATTAGAGGAATCAGAAGGGTCCCCATGGTCTCCCCTCAGAGGATGTCTCATTTGCAGACATCCTAGAAATACTTAAGCAGAGGGGTGACTGGCAGTCCTTTATCCCTACTGATGATCAGTCTGTGCTCTTGAAGGCCTTTGGGTCTCAACCTTCCACCTCATGGGTTTCTCCGCCTTTCGACGAATTAATGGACTTGATCGCTCGAAAGGCGTGGGAGTCTCCTGATTCCATGGAACCGGTCCCTCAGAGGCCCAACAAATTTATCACCTCCCCTCAGGATAAGTCCTTTCTTACAAAGGGGGTCCCCGTTGATGCCATGGTGGTGGTGGCGGATACCAAGAAAGAGATGTCAGAGACACCTTCTTCTGTCCATCCTCCTAATAGAGATTCCTGGACGATGGACAGATAAGGGAAACGCATCTTTAGTTCTGCGACATTTGCAATGAGATCGCTTAAGTATTTAACCCACTTTACCCGTCTTCAACGAGATCTCCTCAAAGAGCTTGGAGATACTCTACAGGGCAATACAGATGATGCTGTCTCCAAGAAAGTGATGGCACAGCTTAACACCCTTAATTCCATTGTAAACTCGTCCATGCGGCTCATTCTTATGCAGCCGAGGGATCGAGCTGGGCAGCAGGTTCAGAGATAGCTCTACGGAGACCATCCTGGATGCGCTTATGCTCCTTTACGGAAGCCTTCAAGTCTTCCTTTGTTAATACCCCATTTGATGGCTCTTCCTTGTTTGGGCCTAAAGTCAAGGAGACACTCACTAGGTGTGAGCAGGAAGGAAAGACTCTATCTCACCACAGCCCCAAGAGTGTTCACGGCTCACCTGAGACATTTAGGATTCCGGCTGTTTCCATATCTCGACGACTGGCTCCTCACCGCCACCACCAGGCATCAACTGTTTCACGCCAGGGATTACACTATCAGCCTGTGCTCCCACTTGGGCATAACCTTAAATTTCTTTGTAGCATATTTCATTTATAGGAGCAGATTTAGACACCACCACCTCCCTGGTCAGATTGCCTCAAGAACAAGTAATCTCTTTACGAAACCAAGTATCCCTTTTGTTGATGGAAAAGAAAGTCCCTGCATTCCAAGTTCTGAAGCTGTTTGGTACCATGGCAGCAACTATCTTAGCGGTTCCTCTGGGGCGTATGCACATGAGAGGATACTCCAATGGTTACTCTTCACACAGTGGTCTTATCAACAGCTTCCAATGTCACACAAGATTCTGCTGACAAATACTTGCAAAAAGGACCTCCTTTGGTGGTTGAACAGCCACCAAGTTACTGTAGGTCGTCTGTTTGTACTCCCCCCTCCCACAGCCACAGTGACCACGGATGCTTCCCTGATAGGGTGGGGGAGGCTGTGTCAGGGAAGAACTGTCCAAGGTACTTGGTCAAAGATGGAATCCAGTTTGCACATCAATGTCTTGGAGTTGAGAGCGGTGTTCCTAGCATTGCAACACTTTCACGACTCCCTACCTCGAGAGACTATTGCAATACAGACAGACATGTCAGTAGTCTGGTACATCAACAAGCAAGGGTGAACCAGATCTTACCCCTTATGCCGAGAGGCCCTGAGAATTTGGCAGTGGGCTGTATCCACCGGGCGCTTCCTGATGACACACATCCCGGGGTCATCCAACGTGATAGCGGACAAATTGAGCAGAGCCATTCTGTTGCCTCATGAGTGGTCCCTCAAAGAACGAGTGGCGGAAAGGATATTCTGCAAATGGGGCCAGCCTTGCTGTGACCTTTTTGCATCCCCGATGAATACCAAATGCAGAGGCTACTTTGCCCTGTACCCTCCCGGGGAACATCCCAAGGGACGCACTCGTACACGTTTGGCCCTCGGGTCTCCTATATGCCTTTCCTCCATCCCCAAATTTTTTGCCAAAAGCCTGGGAAGGACTGTTATTCTGATAGCCCCATGTTGGCCTCGGCAGATATGGTTCCCCTTCCTTCAACAATACCAAGTGGAAGAACCTTGGGTTTTGGACCCAGTGCCAGACCTTCTGACTCATTCGTCGGGAGTTCTTCACCCCTCTCTGGTATCCCTCAAACTGACAGCTTGGTTGCTCCACTTCCCAACCTAGACAGGTCTCATGATTTGTCTCCCGCTGTTCAGCATATTCTGGTTTCCTCTCATAAAGTCTCCACTAGGAAACTATATAACAGCAAATGGAAGCAATTTGGTCATTGGGCTTCTCAACATGGTATTGATTCCTTTATCGCCCCTATTCATAGCATTCTGGAATTTTTTACTTCACTTTTTCACGGTGGTGCGGCAGCCGCTACTATATGGGTTCAATTGGCTGCTATATCTAACTTCCATGTGGGATGCAGGGGTTCTAACATTGTCCCAAAGATTATGTAAAGCCTTTTTGAAAGGGACTCATCACCTTTGACCCCCTATCAGACATCCGATTACTCCTTGGAATCTAAATTTGGTGCTGTCTCAACTCATGCTTCCCTTTTTTGAGCCCGCATCTTCTTGTCCTTTGAAGTTCCTCTCTTGGAAGACAATTTTCTTAGTGGCCATTACTTCGGCGCATAGAGTTTCTGAACTTCAAGCACTCTCTATTAGGCCCTCATATTTGGTCTTTCACCCCGACAGGGTATCTATAAGAACAAATCCATCCTTCCTCCCGAAGGTCTGTTCCGAAGCGAACTTGAACCAGTCCATTGAATTTCCCACTTTTTTCAGACATCATGCCAGTAAATTGGAATACATGTTGCATAAGCTTGATGTTCAGAGACAATTGAGATTTTATTTGGACAGAACAAAAGAATTCAGAAAATCAGATCAACTGTTTGTTTCCCATGCAGACAATAAGAAGGGCTTTTTGGTTGCCAAAGTTACGTTGTCCAAATGGCTTTCTGATTGTATAAAGTTTGCATATTCTTCATCCCATCAACCTTTAGAACGTGAAGTGAAAGCTCATTCTACTAGGGCTGTTTCTACTTCCTTAGCTCACGCAGCTCATTTACCTTTGGACACCATTTGTGCAGCTGCTACTTGGTCCAAACCTCATACATTTATTACTCATTACAAAGTGGACAGGGCTTCCTTTGGTTCCACCGTTCTCAGGAATATACTCCCGTAAGCCGCCCAGGATTAGGGTGCTTGGGACGCTACCCACGTGTAAGAACAAACGGTGAGATTGAACAACTTCACATAAAGAAGTTATGTTCTTACCATAATGTTCCATGTGAGTTGTTCATCTTGCCTTTGTTCTTACACTCACTCCCACCTTCCCCCTCCATGTTCTGGAAGAATGGGTATGGCTGGTGGTCTGGTTGATCTTACTTGTATCCTCTTGTCAGCCAGGTTATCTTTTAACTAATTGTAAATAGTTACTTTGTTATATTGGGTTGCTTAGTTGTGTTTCTTGCTGGGTTCAGCAAACTAGATCTGGGGTTTGGCAGCAGAGCATCATGGGATAGGGACTGTGTCTCGAGCTTCTCAAGGATCTAGAGCTTGGAAAGTGGCGGACCGAACCCACGTGTAAGAACAAAGGCAAGATTAACAACTCACATGGAACGTTATGGTAAGAACATAACTTCTTCTTTTTGGCTTTCACAGTGAGCACCTTAGAATTCTGCACCTCAAGGCTGCCTACAAAGAGCTTTACTCTTAGGGTTTCCCAGTCACAGCTTTAGTACTCAAAAAGAGAAAACATTGTGAAATTTTTAACATGTGATTTCTGAAGATTTTAATTCATGCTGTTACGGGTAATGGCAGTGCTATTTTATGTATGAAGCTGAGTAATAGAATGTATCACAATACAACAGTGATTGAGTTCAGTCATGAGGCAGGTTTCCTTTTGACAAAAGGCTTTCATCCTTGGTGCCTGCTGGGACTCTGTAGGTAACAGTTTATGGGCCCCATACTGAAATGTTGGCACTTTTAGTGTCAATTGCTGACATGCCGAAAAAAAATGAAAGGCAGGAGATGAGCGAATATTGAACAATGCTGTTCTCCTTTAAATTTTTTTTTTTTTTTTTTTTTTTTTTTGCACTGGGCAAGCCCTCCATACCCCCTGGACTTGTATGTACCAATTCAGACATTGCCATACTTTGGAGAGAAGAGAAATTTCTGAGAAATAACAATCTCTGACTCCAGAATATGCAAGTCTTTTTTTTTTTTAATTTGGCCAGTCATTCTCAGCATTTCAGGACTCTCTAAAGTGGGTCCCAACCATATCTCTCAGCGTCTTGGAGCAAGAAATCTGGATAAAGCCTTGACTAAAAGTGGGACAAAGATTTAAAAATAGGGACAGTTTTTAAATGTTACTCTTACTAACCCAGAAAATTGAATAAAAGGTTGTGCATTAGCATGAATTTTTGTGAAGGGTATGAAGTCTAAAATTCAAATTGTCATTTTCTAACTTCAATATTTAATGATTTGCCACTTATTTGCTAGAAAACCACAATTTTATTAAAAATGAACCAGAAATAGGCAAAAATCTGGACTTTCTGTGAAAAATCTGTACAGTTGAGAGGTATGGTCCCAACATTTAAAATGGTTCCCCAGTTTATGGAATTTGATTGGTTCAGCCACCTAAATTAGCTTTCATGGGGGTTCAGATGTGAGCTTATCCAACCATGGGTGTCGGTGTACATTCAGCTTGCTGTATGAAGGGCACATATTTTTGCTTTTCCTTTTACACTTTACAGCGGGCATAATAGACGATGTGCATTCTTCTCATTGGGTTTTACAGGATGGCAGCTGCATCACGTTAGCGCTTTGCCTGCATTTCTACTGTAATCTTGTCATTTTCTAACAACTGTAGAAACGTTTTAAGATGCGCTTCTTCAGGCCTGACTGTGTCATGTCCTAGATGGACAAATTTATTCATTGGTTGTCATTTTTTATATCGATGCTTGTGTAGGACTTCTGCCTACAGCTAGCCATTTTCTGATTATTGTAGCAGCCATCACTAAAGCCCCGCACTAAAACTATATACCATGTCATTAACTGTGTATGAAAGACATATTTTAATTCTTGTTATAATGCTGTATGACAATAATACATTCAAATGATTTTAACTTGTGGACCTGTTGTGTATCCACATGTCAAATAGTACTAGAGATACTGATTCAGGGACTTGAACCTTCTCTGCAACATTTTATTTATTGCATTTGTTTACTGAGAAAGTCTAACTGGGCAAAGACAAATACCCCTTTTCAGGGGAGGCCCAGGGAGAAAAGTTCCAAACACATATCTATGAAAAAAAACAAATGGGAGTATTCAGTTGATTCTAAATATTTGATAGTTGGCACAGTTACGATTTAACATAGTTGAAAAGACAATATAGACAAAAATACAATATACAGTAGAGATTCGATTATCCGAAATGTCAGTTACCCAAACCAGCCTTCCAAAGTTTTCAGGTAGGAAAAATCAGGAAGTCTGAATATGTAAACATTGTATGTATTCACTTGAGCTTATTTTTTGTGCACGTAGCCAGCTCGTGTGTGAAAAATATTCTTTGTTGTCCACTGGAATCGCTGAATGGTTGAAAAGTGTATTGCATGCAGAAAAAAAAAGATTTTATACGTTTTTTTATCTGGTTAAATTATGTTTGATTATCCGAACTAGCCTAGGTCACAATTAGTTTGGATAATTGACTCTACTGTATACACAGCAGCATACTGTATTCAAATCAGCAGCCATACTGGATTAATATTGCAGAGAAGCACAGTTTTTATACATTAAATGTATGTACATGTAATTATACATTGAGGAGCAGAAGTAGGGGTTGATGCATAGAACCTGAGACTGTAGTAATTGCTGCTGTTAGCTATGTAATTACAGAGTGACACTGGAGTGTCTATTTTATATATACGTACATACAGTGAGGACTAGGGGTCAGTAATGCATGCAACCCCACCCTGTAATGCTAGTTATGTAATTAAAGTAACACTGGAGTGTCTGCATTATATATATATATATATATATATATATATATATATATATATATATATATATATATATATATATATATATATATATATATAGCTATGGTTCCACTTGAAAACATCGAAATTCATATGGTCGAGACCATATCGAGTGTTTAGAACATCGATGTTGTCAAGGGGAAGAAAAAGGTAAGTGAAGAAGGGAAAAAGCTAGTGTTTCTGCAGGGCAGCAAGGTGCCCTGCACACTGTGTCTGTGAATGTGCCATCTGTGTGATGGCAGTGCAGACAGGGTATGGGAAATCTCCCATTTAGCGCTTCTGCATGTAGCGCTAAAACGTAGATTTCACTGTAGTGCGATCTCAGAGTTGATGTATTAAAGTTGGAGATTTCACTGTAGTGCGATCTCGGAGTTGATATATTAAAGTTAGGGGGTGCAGGGGGGACAAAGCCCCCCTGCATAAAATAGTTTTTAGAGTTTTTTCTTTTTTTACATTCCCTTTGAATCTTCAGTGGTTTGAAACTCTATGTTCTGGTCTCGATGATTAGGATTTCGATGTTTCAAGCTTTCAATGATTCAAAGTGGAACCACACACATATATATATATATATATATATATATATATATATATATATACACACACACACATATATATATATATATATATATATATATATATGCGCACGCACACACACACACACATATATATATATATATATATATATATATACATACATACACAATGAGCAGCAGAGGAAAAGCTCAGGGTCAATGCCAAGTGTTACAGAGATGTAGGTAAAGCAGAGTTTTGAAGTGCGTGATATCAACTGTTTGTCAGGTAATGGGACTAAATTCCTGGCTTTTGAGATGTTGGAGTACAGAGATTGGCCTGCTAAATTGTTTGATTTAGATATTGATGACAGTAGTTTATCAGTTGAGCGAAGGGGTCTGCCTGGAGACTAGGACTTGAATGGTGTTTTGTAGCCTGGCACATTTGTCAGATTGGTATGTAAGTTTATGGGTGGTGACCGAGTATGGATTAAAGAATGTCTGAGCCCTAGCCATTAAAGCTGTTTGAGGGGTGTACGGTGTGATTGGTGGTGAACTTTGCTCCACTACAGGAGGTTTAATGTATGAATCATAGAAAACTCTAGCTTGACTTGGATTTTCTTGCAATTTTTATGGAATGGTTTGCCTCTGTGACCTTTTTATTGGTTTGGATGTTAGTTGGGATATTTTCCAAGCAGCTTATTTTTTTATGGGCAACAGCTGGATTTAAAGACTGTTTCTAAAGTATAGTTTAACTATCTACTTTGTGCTGACAAGATCATTAAAAGGGCTGAGATACACATGTCCACAGCTAATGGATTTGGCTTTATTGTCTTGTATGTAACCCTAAAGAGTTAAAAGGTTAAAAAAAAAAAAGTCCTGGACACTGAGAAGCCGTGTAACTGAAGCATGATGTCCTTAAGAGGTCATTTGCACTTATCACATGGGCCTCCATGACAGGAGGTTTAATGTATCACACCAAAAACTCTAGCTTGTCTGGGTTTTTCTTGCAGTTTTTACTGAATGGTTTGTCTGTGTGACCTGTTTGCTCTTTGGTTTGGTTATTATCGCACTGCTCCAGCGAGGAGAGAGTGGTAGAGTGGAGTTTGTTTAGAATTGGGGCTGCATAGAGGAAAGAAGGGAACAGGAAGGATGTTACTGTGGTGGTTCTGGCCTTTTGTCAGACGTGGTTTGGCTTTATAAAAAGAACAGAGTTTCATGTGTTTTTTTATTAATGTCCTGTTTTATGTTGATATCAAACTTCAGTTTTTTGCCAGCCGTGACTCCCAAGAGCTTGGGGTGTGTAACCAGCTTGATTTTAGTATTATTGAATGAGTTTGATAGGGATCAAAAACACCAGTTAACTTAGACATTTAGGAGTGAAAAGGATTAGCTTTGCTTTCTTTGGGTTGAGTACCAGTTGGAATTCTGATAACCAATGCTTTGACCTGAGAAAAGGATTCCTGGGTGAGGAGTTTAAGTTTATTTAATCTTTTGGCAGACCACATGAGGTTCAAGTCACCTGCGTATTGGATGATGGATGCATGCCTGGCTGCTGTGTGCATATCATTTGTGAAAATATTAAATAACAGGGCGTTCAGAATGAATCCTCCGAGAACTCTAGTGACATAAACAGAAAGGTATGGAGGGACAAAAATATTTCTCCGAGGATGCCACTTCTCTGGAACAGATTTCCCCTCCAAATCAAACAAAATTCATACCTGTCCCTGTTCAAGCACAGCTTGGATGTAGGAAATTTACCCCAGGGTTGCCTCCCGCACCACTAATGGATGGAGGCAGCACTTAAACTCTCTCTCCCCAGTGCTTCCCCTTTAACTTCTCTGTGACATGACCCCAGAAGTAATTTCTGTCTCATGGGTAGTATATGGGAAAAGGACAGGGTCATTTTTAATACCAGGTGGGGTAAGTGGATAGGCTTGCAATGGCCTGCAAGGGTAGATAGCATAGTAAGTAATGTCTTTTGGCTTTTCCCGGTTAGGGGTCTCCACAGTGGGACTCCGGTCTGCTAATGATTGGCAATGGAGTTTTACCATGCTGAGTTGCCAGCCCAACCTTCAAAGGCGGCACACCCATTCACGCACACACCTACCTGCATGTCTTTAACGTCACTCGACCACTGGGAGGACATGCAGACTCCAGACAGAAGGCACTCGTACTATTCTGTAATCTAAGTGCTAACAACTCAAATGTGTTCTTATACATAACTGTCCTACTCTGGGGACAGTGAAAATGCTTATTTATTAATTTGCTAATTCATTAGCTGTGTGTGTGTGTGTGTGTGTGTGTGTGTGTGTGTATTTTTTTAATTGTAGCACGATGGTGTGTTGAGTGATCAAGGCCTCAGGAAGCCTGATATATGAAACGTTTATTAACAAGTCAATGACTTAGTATGAAAGCCTGTGGAAAGGTAAGTACATTAGGATGTGGAAACGTTGCAGAGATATCTGTAACTGAGCTGGTTCAGCAGTATAATACATCTGTTATTTGTAGAACACTTTACAGCAGTCCTTAAACTGCATTCAGTTCATTGTTGTGCCATAATCTCACACCTGTAACCATCTTGTTTTTGTTACAGTCATGCATCTACTTTGGGTTGTAATGTATCTGGTTGCAGGACCGTCAGGACTTGCATTCGCTGTTTACCTCTTGCTGAGCCAGTGGTATTCTTCTCAGGTAGCGCACCTTGCTCTTTATATCTACTTAGTCCTGCCCCAACCTGTCTCCTTTTGGGAAGTCTTCATGTCTTTCACATTGAGAAGAATATTTGGGTCTTTCAGTTCAGGACTGCTACTTGTGAGAGTTCAGTCTCTCTTTTCAGGTTTTTGTTGGTTTTGATAGATAAATGAAATATATTGGTGTTATTTGAATCACTGCCAAGCTCTGTTATTTTTGAAATTCACTGAAATTTGTTACTCTGTTTCAGTTTTTGAGACCTTCACAATTTGTGAGAACAGAGTCTAAAAAACAGTGCAACTTTGAGAAACAAAACGCTTTTAGGTGATGTATCCCTAAATGTCTACTCTGTGTCTGTACCACTTGTACAGAATTTGTGATGAGGTGACCTTGTACAGTCACAAAACCCCTAATGCTGTATCAGAATTATACATTCGGTAACCTGTGCACCTACTGCACATTCACTAGTCAAATGGTACCAGAGGTACTCAGTCCAGAAAGACCAACTGAAGAAATTGTAAGCACCGATTCTTTATTTACTGCTAGAAATCAAGAATGAAAGAAAAATGGCCATAAAATGACAATCACAAATGTAAATGCAAGTCCGAATGGGACAGGGAACACCATTCTAAATTCCCCAGCCGAACCAGCAGATGGGTCTTCCATGTCTGGTATCTTGGGCACTGATGCAGTTCTTTTCTCCACCCTTGCGGTGATTCAAAGACTAGAACAGGGTCACTTCCCAGTACATGGGTAGCAGTCTGTCCTATTTAACCCCCCCAAACACACACACAGACACATTTGCCTGCTAGGCCAAGAATTAAGAAAAAGGAAAATAAAAGCACAAACTTTGGGTGGCAGATGTTCTCCTCATGACTCACTTATTGACCAGGCCACACAACTTGATTATATTAATAGAATGAATACGAGTCCCAGGTATTAGCAGACTTTACACTCACTTATGGACCAGGTCACACAACTTGATTATATTATTAGAACGAATACGAGTCCCTGGTATTAGCAGACTTTACACTCACTTGTGGACTAGGCCACACAACTTGATTATATTAATAGCAGAATGAATACGAGTCCCTGTTATTAGCAGACTTTACACTTATTGACCAGGCCACACAATTTAATTATATAAATAGAATGAATACGAGTCCCAGGTATTGGCAGACTTTACACTCACTTATGGACCAGGTCACACAACTTGATTATATTATTAGAACGAATACGAGTCCCTGGTATTAGCAGACTTTACACTCACTTGTGGACTAGGCCACACAACTTGATTATATTAATAGCAGAATGAATACGAGTCCCTGTTATTAGCAGACTTTAAACTTATTGACCAGGCCACACAATTTAATTATATAAATAGAATGAATACGAGTCCCAGGTATTGGCAGACTTTACACTCACTTATTGACCAGGTCACACAACTTGATTATATTAATAGAATGAATACGAGTCCCTGGTATTAGCAGACAGTACACTTATTCACCGGGCTACACAGTTTGATTATATTAATAGCAGAATGAATATGAGTCCCTGGTATTAGCAGACTTTACACTCACTTATTGAGCAGGTCACACAACTTGATTATATTAATAGCAGAATGAATACGAGTCCCTGGTATTAGCAGACTGTACACTTATTCACCGGGCTACACAGTTTGATTATATTAATAGAATGAATACGAGTCCCTGGTATTAGCAGACTTTACACTCACTTATTGAGCAGGTCACACAACTTGATTATATTAATAGCAGAATGAATACGAGTTCCTGGTATTAGCAGACTTTACACTCACTTATGGACTAGGTCACACAACTTGATTATATTAGTAGCAGAATGAATACGAGTTCCTGGTATTAGCAGACTTTACACTTATTGACCATGTCACACAACTTGATTAAATTAATAGCAGAATGAATAAGAGTCCTTGATATTAGCAAACTTTACACTTATTGACCAGGCCACACAATTAGATTATATAAATAGAATGAATACGAGTCCCTGGTATTAGCAGACTTTACACTCACTTATTGACCAGGTCACACAACTTGATTATATTAATAGAATGAATACGAGTCCCTGGTATTAGCAGACTTTACACTCACTTATTGACAAGGCCACACAACTTGATTATATTATTAGAATGAATATGAGTCCCTGGTATTAGCAGACTTTACATTCACTTATGGACTAGGCCACACAACTTGATTATATTAATAGCAGAATGAATACAAGTCCCTGGTATTAGCAGACTTTACACTTATGGACTAGGCCACACAACTTGATTATATTAATAGCAGAATGAATACGAGTCCCTGTTATTAGCAGACTTGACACTTATTGACCAGGCCACACAATTTGATTATATAAATAGAATGAATACGAGTCCCAGGTGTTAGCAGACTTTACACTCACTTATTGACCAGGTCACACAACTTGATTATATTAATAGAATGAATACGAGTCCCTGGTATTAGCAGACTGTACACTTATGGACCGGGGTACACAGTTTGATTATATTAACAGCAGAATGAATACGAGTCCCTGGTATTAGCAGACTTTACACTCACTTATTGACCAGGTCACACAACTTGATTATATTAATAGAATGAATACGAGTCCCTGGTATTAGCAGACTTTACACTCACTTATTGACAAGGCCACACAACTTGATTATATTATTAGAATGAATATGAGTCCCTGGTATTAGCAGACTTTACATTCACTTATGGACTAGGCCACACAACTTGATTATATTAATAGCAGAATGAATACAAGTCCCTGGTATTAGCAGACTTTACACTTATGGACTAGGCCACACAACTTGATTATATTAATAGCAGAATGAATACGAGTCCCTGTTATTAGCAGACTTGACACTTATTGACCAGGCCACACAATTTGATTATATAAATAGAATGAATACGAGTCCCAGGTGTTAGCAGACTTTACACTCACTTATTGACCAGGTCACACAACTTGATTATATTAATAGAATGAATACGAGTCCCTGGTATTAGCAGACTGTACACTTATGGACCGGGGTACACAGTTTGATTATATTAACAGCAGAATGAATACGAGTCCCTGGTATTAGCAGACTTTACACTGACTTATTGACCAGGTCACACAACTCGATTATGTTAATAGCAGAATGAATACTAGTCCGTGGTATTAGCAGACTTTAATCAGTAGATCAGTTACTGCAGTTAAAGGGGAAATGTTGGTGTCCAGCCTCTGTGGACTCAGACTTGCTGATGTGTCCATCTTGCCTAACTCCTACTAAGAAAACTAAGACTTGATAATCTTTCATCCATGAGTTACTAATTTAAGGACAGCTGCGTTAACCCACTTGACTTGGCTTGTGGAATCATAGTAAAATTCTGTAAGGAGAAAGGGGTTACATCAGTTTTTAGGGAAGTCAACCCAGCATTAAAATGTGGTAACTATCAATATGAAATAATTTAGCTCTGACAGTTGGTATATAATTTTCTTTTTACAAAGTGGAATTACTGTATTTAAATATTGTGAGGAATTGCCACGGGAGTTTGCATTGTTTGCATCTCGCATGTGTAATACAGTTCACAAAGGTGGCTTAAACTTTTATGAGCTTCAAGAACAGAGATTTAACAGAGTCTGCAATCAATGCGAGTCTTGTAACTTTAGAAAAAAAAATTTCCATTAATTTCAGAAGTGTTAAGAAGAGGGCTGAACTGAATACTCTTGCTTGTGTAGACAGTGACAAGATTTTGGTCATAACTGAACAAGGCAGTCTTAAGCAGTAGTATCGCCTGGGTTTTTATAAGTTAGTGTGTCACAGAACAATACTTGCGTGGGTTTATCCAGTTAAAAAACTTTTCTTGCTAATCTACTAAGTATGTTTACAGTTCAGCACTGAAACGTCCAGTTACTCTGCCAGCCTCGAAAACTGAATTGGGGCCCCACTTCAGCAATTGACAGTTTGTCAACAAAATATGAGAGACTGCTTTGGCTGATAACTGTGCTGTTCTAGTTAATTGCTTGGCTGCAGTTTATGCAGAAACTACAGCTCGAGAGATCAAAGCACCCAACACAGAAATATCCTCTCAGATTAACTGCTTTCCTGCAAAAGCAGCAAGTAGAAGTCCTAATGAGTAGGTTTTGCAGAAAACAAGCTTCCCATGTACAATGCTTCTGTCTGGATAGTTAAAATGAATGTGAGCAATGACAGAGTAACACTGAAGCCTGAGCAACTGTGAAATGAGCAATGTAGGATCCAGGCATCTGCAGGAAACTGCCCTCATCCCCACCTTTGCAGGACCCTGCAATGATGGCTGTACCGTGCGTGTCCTGTGGACCCATTCATTCTGCAGGGTAAGAGTCAGGTATCCCAAGGCTAGAGTAGAGTCCTACGGCCCTTTAGTTCCTGCCTGAGGAGCTCCACTGTCCCATTCATTCCTGAGTGGTGAGATTAGGCTTGATAGTAGGTCATGTGGAGCAGCCCTACCCTTGCGGCTTCTTTGCCTTGGCAGCCGCGATGAGCTCCACAATATTGACCACCAGCTTGTGTTAGCTTGTATGCCTACACAGACCAGACACGCGCACACACGTTTTATATATATATATATATATATATATATATATATATATATATATATATATATATATATTTTGTGTGTGGTTGTATGTATGCATATATATATATGTGTGTGCGTGTGTATATATATATGTGTGTGTTTGTGTGTGTGTGTGAGCCTTGGGTTGTTGTGCACACACTAGTAGTTTATTGCAGGATAGCTCACTGGTCTCTTGCTCCATGGGTGCATCACCATGTACTCTTACTAGGTGTCATACAAGTACTGAGCCAGAGCCCCCCCCCCAATGGGCAAGTAGTCTGCAGGCCCTTACTTCCACCCTCCATGGGTTGTGTTCTGCAGCTCCTATGTACCTAATTGGGCACTGGTTGTCTGTATGACAGTCAGGGCTTCATCCCCTTTGCACTATGTGACTGCAAGGGGGGATGAAACCTGACTGTCTTGATGGAAAGGTCCCAGATTCTAGTAGATATTAACCTGAATGTATGTTCACAGAATCCCACAGATGTTAAAATGAATATGTTTCAGTTCCAGCAGTAACTTGAAAATTGGGACTGTCTTTGATCCTTCTAAACATTTAGTTCTATTTCTTTGTGATGGGCATTTTTACCCCATTACGTCCTTTGTCATTGCAGGTGAATGTTGTACTGCCTGTGGATTTTGTAAATGTCTGCAGTTTCATCGGTGGGTATGCAGTCCTACTATATGTTCTGGTCAGTTAACATCTTTACCCTTTGTCCTTTTTATATTGCTTGATTAAAATGTGAATTCAGTAAGCAAATATTGCAGGGTTTTTTAAAAAACTGAATTTCCCTAGTGGTGCTTTTCTACATACCAGGTGGACCCTCTGACTGCATCACTCCTTACCTGCCAGCAGTGTCTTGACTAAGTTTCCAGGATAAACTGAGTGAAAATGAATTGTTTCTGTGTAATCTTGTTTTGTTTGTTTCAGTGCATTATTTATTAAAAATTCAGTTTGAGTAAACATGGTGTAACTGTGCCTTCATGTTCTCTAGGTTTGAGTCTATCTTTTCACCTGACATGCAGTTTTAACTTTTTTAATTACCATATTACCTCAGGCTGGAAGTAACTCCCTGTTCTGTATATAGCTGCCTGGTTTGTGTTGTCAGTTCCTTTTTTGATCAGGTATGCTTGTAACTGTCTTAGAATTCCTGATATCCTACTTTTCACAGTTGGCATCTTCAGACAATCAATATTTCATTTTAATATTCTTTGTGAAAGTCCAGAAAAGCACACAATTGTAGTAATAGTGAAAGGAACATGTCAGCTGTGGTATGGACACAATATTAGAAGTAATATTTGTGATTTGGCCGCGGTGGTGCAGCAGTTAGCATTGCCGACTCACAGCAAGAGGTTATCTGGTTCGATCCTCAGCTGGGATGCTTTCTGTGCGGAGTCTGCATGTCCTCCCTATGGTCGCGTAGGTTTCTTCTCACATCAGAAAGACATGCTGTAGGTGGATTGGACACACTAAATTGGCCCTAGGTATGTGTGTGTGTGCCTTCTGTGGAAGGTTGGGTGCTGGGCTGGCAACTTGACACCGTAAAACTCCACTGCCAGTCATGAGCGGACAGGTGATCCGCTGTGGTGACCCCTAACCGGGAAAAGCCGAAAGAAGAAGAGGCACCTGTGATTAAACTGCCATCATCTACTGAATAATGGAGAAAGCAGAAGAAGAAAACTACTACTGCTTTGTCACTTACTCTAAAGCCTTTGATTGAGCAGATTTTAAGAAATTGTATTAAGTTCTTAGAGGAACTGGGATATCAAGACTTCTTAATTGCCTTCTGTAGAAACTGTATGCAGGCCAAGAAGCAACAGTTGGAACCAGATGAAAGGCTGATTATCGGATCAAGACTGGGAATGGAGTGCAAAAAGTCTGTATATTTCACCCTACTTAATTTATATGCCAGGTTATGCAGAATGCTGAGTTAGATGAATCGAATTCTAGAATCAAAATTGCTGATGGAAATTTTAACAGTCTTAGTTAGATGTTGTCACACTAATGACTGAAAGCAAGTACAAGTTGGTGTCTGTCAATGAACATGAAGAAAGAAGGCACAAAAGCTAACTAAGATTATCTAGCCCTATCAGTCTTTATGCAAATAGGTTAGGAAGAAGTGGCGGCAGTGACATTTTTTGCTCTGGCCCACAAAAGGTTTCTGCAGGTGGTGATGGCAGCCATGAAATTAAGACACATGCTTCTTGGGGAAAAAAAGCTATGAAAACATTACAATAATCAGCAAAGGTGTTTTATTATTTATCGGCATTTGTTTACTGGGATAGTCCACTGGGCCTTGACGAGCCCATTTTCAGTGGAGGCTCGGGGAGAAAAGCTCTACAAGAAACAATAAGAATGTGTAATTCACAACAGCTCTGGCAGTTTACACACGTTTCCTAAATAGAAGTATGAGTAGAGGCAGAGCAGTAGCAGCACTTTCAAATCCAAATACAAAATAAGTTTCCCAACTAGTATTTACATAGAAATACAAGTAAAGGAAAAACTATGGCTACAAATTCTAGTCTTAATTACAGGAAAATAAAACGTATGAAGGGCAGGTGTTCTTCGTGCTTCACTGTTGCAGTCATTACATTTGGGTAATCTGCTGGCAGGTTGCCCTCAGTCGGCCTGATTAACAAAGTCTTGGGTCCTGCATCGGTTGCTGTCCCTTCTTCCATGATGTCAGGTCGTCAGGGGTATAAAACTTGCAGCCGACGCCATTACATCAGTCTTTCTTGCCGCACTGTCCCCGAAGCAGAAGCATTTCGCAAGTGCCAGTCGGCAGACTCCTGAAATTTTCATTTTCGAGTTTCCGAACCGAGGTCTTCAACTAAAAGCTAAGTACCCAGTCGGGGAAACTTTTTCTTGCTCTTTACCGATTTCAGTAAAAGTTAATTGTATTACTTGTGGGAAGCAAATACCTCATAAGGATTTTCATTTGTACTGTATTCCTTGCCTAGGCCCTGACCACAACGTGCCTTGCTGTCGGTTTTGTGCTAAATTTAATCAACGCACTATTAAGCGTCGGTATATCTTTGCTTCTAAGTATTTTGGCTCGAGATTTAACTATCCAGAAATGTCGTCTGTTAGCAATCTGACTACCGGAATACCTAAAAAACGCAAAGAAAGAGACGGACTGTCAAGGTCCAAAACAGACGACTAAGCTTCTCCTAAGCCAGTCGCAGGTTCACCGATACTCAGTGAGGCGCTTTTGCAGCCCCTGATACCTGCTACTTTTGATTCGCAGGCCTCTACTGAGACCCATTCGGAGTCCAGTATGCCGCAAGATACTTAAAGTATTGAACCAGCAGATATCTCTACCTTAGATGGGTCTGGAGCCGCTGATTAGGCACCGGCTTCTGAGGGTGTTTTTAGGCCTAAAGATTTGTACATTAAACTGACGCCATCTTCAAAACTAAGGCCAGAAACTACTTCTATGTATAAAAAAACTATGCTTGGGCCACATGTACAGGCCCCAATGCCTAAAAAACATATGATCAAAATGGCTGAGGATTTAATTACCTTAATCAGGGGTACCCATCCCCCTCCTGCTAAGAGGCCTAGGGAAGGTACTGACTATGAATCTTCAGATCAGGTTTCTATTTCTTCTGATTCCTCCTCTGATCAGGAATTATCTATTCCCACTTATGAGAACTCTGATGCAGAAGATTCCATCCCTTCTGTTTCTCCTCCTGAGGATTTTTCTTTTGGAGAAACTTTGCATACCTTAAGGGAACACTTTCACTGGGAGAGTCAGGATTTTTCAGGATCTAAAAAGAGCCTTAGGGATTTTCTTCTCCTTCCTCAGCATAGGCCTTTGGCTGTACCTCCTGTTCTAGACATTGCTAATGATGTTTTCTTTGAGTCCAGTATGGCTCTTGATTCCCTGCCTCCGGCTCCTAGTAAGCCAGACAGATATTACAGGGTTCCTGACTCCCACAAATTCCTTTTTAAAAACCCTACTGCTGACCCTGAAACCATTTCTCAGCGTCCCAAGGGGCGTAAAGGCTTCTACTGCTAAAAATCTTACCCCTTCTGATAGAGATTCCAGGGTGTTGGATAGATGGAGTAAGAAGGTTTACACATCTACAACCTTGGCAATCAGGGCTTTAAACTGTCAATTTAATATGCTTAAATATCAGCAGCATGTTATGGGTTTACTTAAACAGAAAATAATGTTGATTTCTGACTGTGTGGAAAATAGAGTTGCAGGATTTATTGCATTCAGCTGAACAAGTTGGAAAACAGACTTTGCAATGTGGTTATGATTTCTTGGAGGCCTCTTGCAGGGCTGCTGTAGCTGGATCTGTAATAAGAAGGCATGCTTGGCTCAAGGAGCAAAATCTGCCTGACCATGTTAAAGCAAAATTGTTGGATGCTCCTTTGCAACAGGACAGTCTATTTGGTAATAAGGCTGAAGAAGTTTTGAAAAAAAGGGAAGATAAAGCTAAATCTATGCAAACTGTGAAAGATTTCCCACAAGTGCAGCCACCCAGGTTCAATAGGCACAGGCCTACTAAGAGCTGGTCCTTTCCAGTACCCACTAGAGCCACTTAGGTTAAACCCAGACATTCCAAAGGCTCCAGGTTTCAGTCACAAGGAACTTATAGAACAAAGCAATGGGGTGCCTCCACCTCCAAATTTGGAAGTAACAAGGCACCTTCCTACGGTAAACAGTCTCAATGACTTTCCACTGCAATCACCAAACACTTATCTTTTGGCCACCCCTTTGGGGGGAAAGCTGGCACTTCATGCATGAAACTGGCAACTGATTACCCAGGACAAATGGTTTTAAATATAGTATCCCAGGGATACAGATTTCGTTTCCACACATTGCCAATCCCAAACAGATGGCCAGATCTGCCTCCAAATCAGTGGGCAGAGGCCAGGAAACAAGTTATGTCCCTCATGAATATGGGGGACTATTCAACCAGTACCAGAAAAGGAAAAGGGACAAGGTTTTTGTTCAAGACTTTACCCAGAAAAGACAAATCATGGCGTCCAATTCTGGACTTATCCATTCTAAATACATTTCTGGACATTCCAAAATTCAAGATGCTGACTCTCCAACAGTTGCTACCTATGCTAGGCAAGGATGCCTGGTTGGTAAGTCTAGACTTAACGGAAGCTTACCCGCATATCCCAATCAGGGAATCTTGCAGAAGATACCTCCTCTTCAAAGCAGGTTATTTGAATTACCAGTTCTCTGCCCTTTGGCTTATCTACTGTACCCACGGTCTTCACAAAGTACCTGACACCAGTAATTGCTTTTTGCAGGCAAATAAATATTCAAATTTATCCATACCTGGATGATTGTCTTAATTCAGGCAGAAAACAAGGACACTCTTCTGAAACATCTTACGTTTGTAAAAAGGTTTCTAACTTGTCTAGGGTATACCATAAACAAAAAGAAATCACAACTGGTACCCTCTCAAATAATTACATTCCTGGGTGCAAGCTTGACTAAAACTGCCCAGATGGCTTACCTTACGCCAGACAAACAAATTCAATTGATGACTTACTTCAAACAGGTGGCCACATAAAACAAGCTATCTGCAAGACAAATTCTGCAGGCCTTGGGGTTCATGGCCTCCTGCATTCTTCTAATTCCATATGCAAGACTGCATATGAGGAAACTTCAATGGTACCTTAAAAGCTTATGGAGTCAACATTGTCACAGCCTGGAAACGATGATTCCTATCTTTCCGTGCCTGCAGCTAGAGTTCCTATGGTGGGCAGAGGCCTGCCACCAGAACAAGGGACTGTTATTCATTCCACCCCTTGCCGCCCAAACCCTGACTACAGACGCATCAGATTACGCTTGGGGGGGGGGGGTGCATCTGGCAGGGAGATGCATTCAGGGCCAATGGAGCCCAAATCAAATGCACCTACATGTCAATCAGAAAGAGATACTAGCTGTACAGAATGCTCTGACAACCTTCAAGGACTATCTTCAGGACAACTACTGATAAAGACAGACACCACAGTCATGTGGTACATAAACAAGCAAGGGGGCATCCATTACTACCCCCTTTGCAGACTAGCCATGGCATTGTGGAACACTGCTTTGACTTATCAAATACATATGCAAGCTCAATTCCTGCCAGGAAAGCAAAATACTCTGGCAGACAAACTAAGCAGAAATCTTATGGACCCACAAGAATGGAAACTGGATCTCAGCATGTTGACATGCAAATGGGGAGCCCAAACATGGATCTTTTTGCCTCTCCCCAAAACTATCAGTTGGACAAATTCATCACAAAAAAGCTTGGAAAGTGGACGCCCCATCAGTCTATGCTTTTCCCCCTCTGCCTCTGCTCACCAAGGTCTTACTAAAAGTCGAAAAAACAAAAAATGATTCTGGTTGCTCCAGATTGGCCTCGTCAACACTGGTACCCGCTACTACGCAATATGTCACACCTTCGTGCATGGTACCTGTCTCAGACACCTTACCTACTGTCTCAGCAGAACCTTCAAAATCTACACACTCAGCTCCACACTCTGAATCTTGCAGCATGGCTAATCAACTAATTTCACCAGTTACATCTCTAAGCAAACCTGTGATGGATTTCATTTTGAAGGCTATAAGGCTAGTTCTAGAAAATCTTATGCTGACAAATGGAAAAGATTCTGTGCCTGGAACCAAGCACAAGGAATAAGCACAGCAATGCCCGATATTCCTCAGATTCTGCAATACTTAACTGAGATTATTCACAAGGGCCTATCTTTTTCTTCCATAAAAATCCATGCTTCTGCCATTTCAGCTCATTACGGCATAGAGCCACCCCTCTTTTCTCATCCTCTGCTAAAGCAGTACCTCAGAGGGGCCAGAAATTTATGACCTCCCAGGAGAGCACCAACTCCTGCATGGGACCTCAATTTTGTTTTGGAGAAAATCATTCAACCTCCTTTTGAGCCAGCTGCTACTGCAGACCTAAAATTTCTCTCTTGGAAAACAGCTTTTCTTTTAGCAGTTACTTCAGCTAGAATGATTTCAGAACTACAGGCTCTTGTGGCGGTGGAGCCTTTCATTATTTCTTACCTGGATGGGGTAGCTCTAAGGATCAATCCATCCTTTATGCCTAAAGTGGTATCTAGTGTGGCCCTCAATCAGACCATTCATCTGCCAACGTTCTTCCCAAATCCACAGAACAAGGGTGAGTGGATTCTGCATTCATTGGATGTACACAGACAACTAAGATTCTACTTAAACAGGACAAAATCTCTAAGAAAATCTGAACAAATACTGGTGGCATTTACTGCAGGGGCAGAGGGAAAGGCTATTTCAAAGCAGACCATTTCCAAATGGGTAAGCCATTGTATTCGTTTGTTACATGCACCATGGTAAACCTGTCTCCAGGGGTGTCAGATCCCATTCCACCAGGGCTGCATCTACTTCTGCAGCTTTTCTCAGAGGGGTTCCTACCAGAGACATTCTAGAAGCTGCTACCTGGAGCTCAGTACATACGTCCACCAAACATTACCATTTACCTCTCCTCTAAATCCAGAGCAGGCTTTGCCACTGCTGTCCTGCAGGGCCTTATAGCTGCTCCTAATGCTGTATAAATCCATCCTCCCAACCATAGCTTTGGGATTCTACCCAAATGTTATGATTGCAACAGTGAAATGAGAAGAACATAGTACAGTTGTGTACACTTACCATAAATGTAGATGTTAGAGTGTATTCAGTGTTGCAGTCCTGGTTACCCTCCCTCTAATTATACCTTTCATTTCTGTTGCTATCTTTAAAAGCCTTTTTGGTGTATTTGCTTTTGTTTGGAGGTATATGTTTTGTTTTTTCATTCCACACACACACACACACACACACACACACACACACACACATATATATATATATATATATATATTTTTTTTTTTCTTTTGCTCCCCATTTGGGGGGGCACCTGACATCTGGGGCAAGAAAAACTGATGTAATGGCATCTGCTGCATGTTTTATACCCCTGACGTCATGGAAGAAGGGACAGCAACCGATGCAGGACCCAAGACTTTGTTAATCAGGCCGACTGAGTGCAGCCTGCCAGCAGATTGCCCAAATGTAATGACTGCAACAGTGAATACACTCTAACATCTACATTTATGGTAAGTGTACACAACTGTACTTTAATTATACATAAAATTACAAGAGAGAAACAGTAAGGTAGAGAGAGGAATTAGAAGCAGGGAGTAGAGTAGAGAGTATATACTGATCATGAGATTGAGTAAATGCAAAAATAGAAATGCCAAAACAATGAATGAGGAGTCGGAGGCAGGTAATCAGCAGATTTTTTTTTTCTGTTTATAACAAACGCGATGTTGTTTCAATTAATAACATGCACCTGTGAAAGTTGGACTATAAGTAAGTCCATGCATTGGAAAATGAATGGTTTTGACCTGTGGTATTGGGTTCCCTATTAGTAACTCGAACGCTCACCTTATTGAATCCCTAAATGGCAACCTATCCTTATCGAAACGCATAAACATCGAACGTCCAGAAGAGCGAAACCGGAAATGTCGAATCGTCATGCTTGGCCTTCTGTGGTATAGCTCCATAAGGTAAGTGTGCAATAGTTAACGGACCTTGGGGTTAGGGTGCAGGTTAAGGTAAGTGCATGGATGGTAATGTTTGTTAGATTTAGTGCAGGGTTATGTTAAGTGCATGTGTGTGTGGATTATTTAGTTTGGGTTTAGCTTTTTAAGGTAAGTGTGCAATAGTTGCGGACCGTAGGGTTAGGGTGCGGGTTAAGTGCATACTTGGTGGTATATGTAAGATTTAGTGTAGGGGTAGAAGTAGGGTTTAGTTTAGTGTTAGATGTAGGGTTTTGGTTAGTGTATGTATATGTGGTTTAGTTAGTTGTGTAGGTAGTATGTAGTGGGTGGTGGGGTGGGACAAGTATGATAGTTCAATGTTTTGAATTTTGCGTATTAGGGTGTTGGGTGTTTATGCAGTTCGATGAGGATGGGTCGATGTTTAGGGATTCGATAAGGTAAGCGTTCGTATTTATAATATAGACCCGTGGTGTTGAATACATTTGAGAATTTAAATGGACTGCAAGAAGATGAGACCAGTCAGTAGATAAGGAAATAAATTGAGACTATTCACCAGAGGGCCTGATAGTAATATTTTGGCTACATAATGCAAAGCCAGAATTCATTGGAGAATGATTCTGGGAAGGAATCAAGACAAAAGAGGGGTTCACAAAGGCTAATATGGGTAGACAGTATTAAATGATTATAAATTTGCAAAAGTGAATGTTTCAGAAGAAATAAACCCCAAGGAAAGTCGCTGTTTCAGAAGAAATAAACCCCGGGGAAAGTCGCTGTTTCAGAAGAAATAAACCCTGGGGAAAGTCACTCTTTCAGAAGAAATAAAGCCCGGGGAAAGTCACTGTTTCAGAAGAAATAAACCCCGGGGAGAGTCGCTGTTTCACAAGAAATATAAACCATGGGGAAAGTCGCTGTTTCAGAAGAAATGAAACATGGGGAAAGTCAGTTTCAGAAGAAATAAAACATGGAGAAAGTCACTGTTTCAGAAGAAATAAACCATGGGAAAAGTCACTGCTTTAGAAATCGCTGTTTCAGAAGAAATAAAACATGGGGAAAGTCACTGTTTCAGAAGAAATAAAACATGGGGAAAGTCGCTGTTTCAGAAGAAATAAACCCCGGGGAAAGTCGCTGTTTCAGAAGAAATAAACCCCAGAGAAAGTCGCTGTTTCAGAAGAAATAAACCCCGGGGAAAGTCACTGTTTCAGAAGAAATAAACCCCGGGGAAAGTGACAGAAGAAATAAACCCCAGGGGAAGTCACTGCTTCAGAAGAAATATACGTTGGGGATAGTCGCTGTTTCAGAAGAAATAAAACATGGGAAAAGTCACAGTTTCAGAAGAAATAAAACATGGGGAAAGTCACTGTTTCAGAAGAAATAAACCATGGGGAAAGTCGCTGTTTCAGAAGAAATAAACCCCATGGAAAGTCGCTGTTTCAGAAGAAATAAACCCCATGGAAAGTCAATGTTTCAGAAGAAATAAACCATGGGGAAAATCGCTGTTTCAGAAGAAATAAACCATGGGGAAAGTGACAGAAGAAATAAACCCCAGGGGAAGTCACTGCTTCAGAAGAAATATACGTTGGGGATAGTCGCTGTTTCAGAAGAAATAAAACATGGGAAAAGTCACAGTTTCAGAAGAAATAAAACATGGGGAAAGGCACTGTTTCAGAAGAAATCAGTGTAAGAAACTTCTCTGTGTGGAAGATTTTCAGTCCATATATTTCTAGTTAATCACTGTATATAATCAGATCAGACAATAGTAGTAGAAGTAGCGAACGTAAACTCGTCAAGTCAAAAAGTAATAGAAAATATATAATTCTACAGCATTACTATCTTTGTTTTACTTGGATCGCTTGTCTGTGTACTTAATAAAGGATTTTCGACTGGAAACGGACTGCCTGCCTTGCTTGGATTACTTTCGAATACTTAGTAATGCTGTAGAATTATATATTTTCTATTATTACTTTTTGACTTGAGTTTATGTTCGCTACTTCTACTACTGTTGTCTGATCTGATTATATGCAGTGATTAACTAGAAATATATGGACTGAAAATCTTCCACACAGAGAAGTTTCTTGCACTGTTTTGTTTTTAGACCCACTACACTTTAATGGGTTGTTTTGAGACTTCGGGGATACAACAGAGATTAATTTTTTTTGTTTCAGAAGAAATAAAACGTGGAAAGTTGCTGTTTCAAAAGAAATAAACCATGGGGAAAGTCGCTGTTTCAGAAGAAATACAACATGGGGAAAGTCACTGTTTCAGAAGAAATAAAACATTTGGGAAAGTCATTGTTTCAGAAGAAATAAACCATGGAGAAAGTCAATGTTTCAGAAGAAATAAAGCATGAGGAAAGTCGCTGTTCCAGAAGAAATATAACCCGGGGAAAGTCACTTTCAGAAGAAATAAACCCCGGGGAAAGTCACTATTTCAGAAGAAATAAATCATGTTCAGCAGGTGGGGAAATATGTTTCAGAAGAAATAAAACATGGTGAAAGTCGCTGTTTCAGAAGAAATAAACCCCGGGGAAAGTCACTATTTCAGAAGAAAAACATGAGGAAAGTCACTGTTTCAGAAGAAATAAAACATGGGGAAAGTCACTGTTTCAGAAGAAATAAATCCCAGGGAAAGTTGCTGTACCAGAAGAAATAAACCATGGGGAAAGTCGCTGTTTTAGAAGAAATAAACTCTGGGGAAACTCAGTTTCAGAAGAAATAAACCATGGAGAAAGTCAATGTTTCAGAAGAAATAAAACGTGGAAAGTCGCTGTTTCAGAAGAAATAAACCATGGGGAAAGTCGCTGTTTCAGAAGAAATAAACCATGGGGAAAGTCGCTGTTTCAGAAGAAATAAACCATGGGGAAAGTCGCTGCTTCAGAAATCGCTGTTTAAGAAGAAATAAAACGTGGGGAAAGTCGCTGTTTCAGAAGAAATAAACCCCGGGGAAAGTCGCTGTTTCAGAAGAAATAAAACATGGGGAAAGTCGCTGTTTCAGAAGAAATAAAACATGGGGAAAGTCGCTGTTTCAGAAGAAATAAAACATGGGGAAAGCCGCTGTTTCAGAAGAAATAAACCCTGGGGAAAGTCGCTGTTTCAGAAGAAATAAACTCTGGGGAAAGTCACTTATTTCAGTAGAAATAAAACATGGGGAAAGTCACTGTTTTGAGAGGAAATAAAACATGGGGAAAGTCATGGTTTCAGAAGAAATAAAACATGGGGAAAGTTGCTGTTTCAGAAGAAATAAAACATGGGGAAAGTCACTGTTTCAGAAGAAATAAAACATGGGGAAAGTTGCTGTTTCAGAAGAAATAAAACATGGGATAAGCCGCTGTTTCAAAAGAAATAAACCCCGGTGAATATCACTGTTTCAGAAGAAATAAAACATGGGGAAAGTCACTGTTTCAGAAGAAATAAAACATGGGAAAAGTCACAGTTTCAGAAGAAATAAAACATGGGGAAAGGCACTGTTTCAGAAGAAATCAGTGTAAGAAACTTCTCTGTGTGGAAGATTTTCAGTCCATATATTTCTAGTTAATCACCGTATATAATCAGATCAGACAATAGTAGTAGAAGTAGCGAACATAAACTCGTCAAGTCAAAAAGTAATAGAAAATATATAATTCTACAGCATTACTTTGTTTTACTTGGATCGCTTGTCTGTGTACTTAATAAAGGATTTTCGACTGGAAACGGACTGCCTGCCTTGCTTGGATTACTTTCGAATACTTAGAAATGCTGTAGAATTATATATTTTCTATTATTACTTTTTGACTTGAGTTTATGTTCGCTACTTATACTACTATTGTCTGATCTGATTATATGCAGTGATTAACTAGAAATATATGGACTGAAAATCTTCCACACAGAGAAGTTTCTTGCACTGTTTTGTTTTTAGACCCACTACACTTTAGTGGGTTGTTTTGAGACTTCGGGGATACAACAGAGATTAATTGTTTTTTTTGTTTCAGAAGAAATAAAACATGTGGAAAGTTGCTGTTTCAAAAGAAATAAACCATGGGGAAAGTCGCTGTTTCAGAAGAAATACAACATGGGGAAAGTCACTGTTTCAGAAGAAATAAAACATTTGGGAAAGTCATTGTTTCAGAAGAAATAAGACATGGGGAAAGCCACTGTTTCAAAAGAAATGAACCTTGGGGAAAGTCACTGTTTCAGAAGAAATAAAACATTTGGGAAAGTCATTGTTTCAGAAGAAATAAACCATGGAGAAAGTCAATGTTTCAGAAGAAATAAAGCATGAGGAAAGTCGCTGTTCCAGAAGAAATAAAACCCGGGGAAAGTCACTTTCAGAAGAAATAAACCCCGGGGAAAGTCACTATTTCAGAAGAAATAAACCATGTTCAGCAGGTGGGGAAATATGTTTCAGAAGAAATAAAAAATGGTGAAAGTCGCCGTTTCAGAAGAAATAAACCCCGGGGAAAGTCACTATTTCAGAAGAAAAACATGAGGAAAGTCACTGTTTCAGAAGAAATAAAACATGGGGAAAGTCACAGTTTCAGAAGAAATAAATCCCAGGGAAAGTCGCTGTACCAGAAGAAATAAACCATGGGGAAAGTCGCTGTTTTAGAAGAAATAAACTCTGGGGAAACTCAGTTTCAGAAGAAATAAACCATGGAGAAAGTCAATGTTTCAGAAGAAATAAAACGTGGAAAGTCGCTGTTTCAGAAGAAATAAACCATGGGGAAAGTCGCTGTTTCAGAAGAAATAAACCATGGGGAAAGTCGCTGTTTCAGAAGAAATAAACCCCGGGAAAAGTCGCTGTTTCAGAAGAAATAAACCATGGGGAAAGTCGCTGTTTCAGAAGAAATAAACCATGGGGAAAGTTGCTGTTTCAAAAGAAATAAAACATGGGGAAAGTCGCTATTTCAGAAGAAATAAACCCCGGGAAAAGTCGCTGTTTCAGAAGAAATAAAACATGGGGAAAGTCGCTGTTTCAGAAGAAATAAAACATGGGGAAAGTCGCTGTTTCAGAAGAAATAAACCATGGGGAAAGTCGCTGTTTCAGAAGAAATAAACCCCGAGGAAAGTCACTTATTTCAGAAGAAATAAAACATGGGGAAAGTCACTGTTTTGAGAGGAAATAAAACATGGGGAAAGTCATGGTTTCAGAAGAAATAAAACATGGGGAAAGTTGCTGTTTCAGAAGAAATAAAACATGGGGAAAGTCACTGTTTCAGAAGAAATAAAACATGGGGAAAGTTGCTGTTTCAGAAGAAATAAAACATGGGATAAGCCGCTGTTTCAAAAGAAATAAACCCCGGTGAATATCACTGTTTCAGAAGAAATAAAACATGGGGAAAGTCACTGTTTCAGAAGAAATAAAACATGGGGAAAGTCACTGTTTCAGAAGAAATAAACCATGGGGAAAGTCGCTGTTTCAAAAGAAATAAATCCCAGTGAAAGCCACTGTTTCAGAAGAAATAAACCATGGAGAAAGTCAATGTTTCAGAAGAAATAAAACATGGGGAAAGCCACTGTTTCAGAAGAAATAAAACACTGGGAAAGTCACTGTTTCAGAAGAAACAAAACACTGGGAAAGTCACTGTTTCAGAAGAAATAAAACATGTCCAGCAGGTGGGGAAATATGTTTCAGAAGAAATAAAACATGGGGAAAGTCGCTGTTTCAGAAGAAATAAAACATGGGGAAAGTCGCTGTTTCAGAAGAAATAAACCATGGGAAAAGTCACTGTTTCAGAAGAAATAAACCCCGGGGAAAGTCACTGTTTCAGAAGAAATAAACCATGGAGAAAAGTCTCTGTTTCAGAAGAAATAAACCATGGGAAAAGTCGCTGTTTCAGAAGAAATAAACCATGGGGAAAGTCGCTGTTTCAGAAGAAATAAACCATGGGGAAAGTCACTGTTTCAGAAGAAATGAAACCTGGGGAAAGTCAGTTTCAGAAGAAATAAAACATGGGGAAAGTCACTGTTTCAGAAAAAATAAACCATGGGGAAAGTCGCTACTTAAGAAATCGCTGTTTCAGAAGAAATAAAACATGGGGAAAGTCGCTGTTTCAGAAGAAATAAACCCCGGGGAAAGTCACTGTTTCAGAAGAAATAAACCATGGGGAAAGTCACTGTTTCAGAAGAAATAAAACATGGGGAAAGTCACTGTTTCAGAAGAAATAAAACATGGGGAAAGTCACTGTTTCAGAAGAAATAAAACATGGGGAAAGTCGCTGTTTCAAAAGAAATAAATCCCAGTGAAAGTCACTGTTTCAGAAGAAATAAAACATGAGGAAAGTCACTGTTTCAGAAGAAATAAAACATGGGGAAAGTCACTGTTTCAGAAGAAATAAACCATGGGGAAAGTCGCTGTTTCAGAAGAAATAAACCATGGGGAAAGTCGCTGTTTCAGAAGAAATAAACCATGGGGAAAGTCAGTTTCAGAAGAAATAAACCATGGGGAAAGTCACTGTTTCAGAAGAAATAAACCATGGGGAAAGTTGCTGCTTCAGAAATCGCGGTTTCAAAAGAAATAAAACATGGGGAAAGTCGCTGTTTCAGAAGAAATAAACCATGCAGAAAGCCGCTGTTTCAAAAGAAATAAACCATGGGAAAAGTCACTGTTTCAGAAGAAATATACCCTGGGGAAAGTCGCTGTTTCAGAAGAAATAAACCCTGGGGAAAGTGACTGTTTCAGAAGAAATAAACCATGGGGAAAGTCACTGTTTCAGAAGAAATAAAACATGGGGACAGTTACTGTTTCAGAAGAAATAAACCCCAGGGAAAGTCATTTCAGAAGAAATAAAATATGGGGAAAGTCGCTGATTCAGAAGAAATAAACCATGGGGAAAGTCGCTGTTTCAGAAGAAATAAACCATGGGGAAAGTCAGTTTCAGAAGAAATAAACCAGGGGGAAAGTCACTGTTTTAAAAGAAATAAACCATGGGGAAAGTTGCTGCTTCAGAAATCGCGGTTTCAAAAGAAATAAAACATGGGGAAAGTCGCTGTTTCAGAAGAAATAAATCATGGGGAAAGTCGCTGTTTCAGAAGAAATAAACCATGCAGAAAGCCGCTGTTTCAAAAGAAATAAACCATGGGGAAAAGTCACTGTTTCAGAAGAAATATACCCTGGGGAAAGTGACTGTTTCAGAAGAAATAAACCCTGGGGAAAGTGACTGTTTCAGAAGAAATAAACCCCGGGGAAAGTCACTGTTTCAGAAGAAATAAAACATGGGGACAGTTACTGTTTCAGAAGAAATAAACCCCGGGGAAAGTCATTTCAGAAGAAATAAAATATGGGGAAAGTCGCTGTTTCAGAAGAAATAAACCATGGGGAAAGTCGCTGTTTCAGAAGAAATAAACCATGGGGAAAGTCGCTGTTTCAGAAGAAATAAACCATGGGGAAAGTCGCTGTTTCAGAAGAAATAAACCATGGGGAAAGTCGCTGTTTCAGAAGAAATAAACCATGGGGAAAGTCGCTGTTTCAGAAGAAATAAACCATGGGGAAAGTCGCTGTTTCAGAAGAAATAAACCATGGGGAAAGTCGCTGTTTCAGAAGAAATAAACCATGGGGAAAGTCGCTGTTTCAGAAGAAATAAAACATGGGGAAAGTCGCTGTTTCAGAAGAAATAAAACATGGGGAAAGTCACTGTTTCAGAAGAAATCAGTGTAAGAAACTTCTCTGTGTGGAAGATTTTCAGTCCATATATTTCTAGTTAATCACTGTATATAATCAGATCAGACAATAGTAGTAGAAGTAGCGAACGTAAACTCGTCAAGTCAAAAAGTAATAGAAAATATATAATTCTACAGCATTACTTTGTTTTACTTGGATCGCTTGTCTGTGTACTTAAAGGATTTTCGACTGGAAACGGACTGCCTGCCTTGCTTGGATTACTTTCGAATACTTAGTAATGCTGTAGAATTATATATTTTCTATTATTACTTTTTGACTTGACGAGTTTATGTTCGCTACTTCTACTACTATTGTCTGATCTGATTATATGCAGTGATTAACTAGAAATATATGGACTGAAAATCTTCCACACAGAGATTAATTGTTTTTTTGTTTCAGAAGAAATAAAACATGTGGAAAGTTGCTGTTTCAAAAGAAATAAACCATGGGGAAAGTCGCTGTTTCAGAAGAAATACAACATGGGGAAAGTCACTGTTTCAGAAGAAATAAAACATTTGGGAAAGTCATTGTTTCAGAAGAAATAAGACATGGGACAAGCCACTGTTTCAAAAGAAATAAACCTTGGGGAAAGTCACTGTTTCAGAAGAAATAAAACATTTGGGAAAGTCATTGTTTCAGAAGAAATAAACCATGGAGAAAGTCAATGTTTCAGAAGAAATAAAGCATGAGGAAAGTCGCTGTTCCAGAAGAAATAAAACCCGGGGAAAGTCACTTTCAGAAGAAATAAACCCTGGGGAAAGTCACTATTTCAGAAGAAATAAATCATGTTCAGCAGGTGGGGAAATATGTTTCAGAAGAAATAAAACATGGTGAAAGTCGCTGTTTCAGAAGAAATAAACCCCGGGGAAAGTCACTATTTCAGAAGAAAAACATGAGGAAAAGTCACTGTTTCAGAAGAAATAAAACATGGGGAAAGTCACTGTTTCAGAAGAAATAAATCCCAGGGAAAGTCGCTGTACCAGAAGAAATAAACCATGGGGAAAGTCGCTGTTTTAGAAGAAATAAACTCTGGGGAAACTCAGTTTCAGAAGAAATAAACCATGGAGAAAGTCAATGTTTCAGAAGAAATAAAACATGTGGAAAGTCGCTGTTTCAGAAGAAATAAACCATGGGAAAGTCGCTGTTTCAGAAGAAATAAACCATGGGGAAAGTCACTGTTTCAGAAGAAATAAACCATGGGGAAAGTCGCTGTTTCAGAAATCGCTGTTTCAGAAGAAATAAACCATGGGGAAAGTTGCTGTTTCAGAAGAAATAAAACATGGGGAAAGTCGCTGTTTCAGAAGAAATAAACCATGGGAAAAGTCGCTGTTTCAGAAGAAATAAACCATGGGGAAAGTCGCTGTTTCAGAAGAAATAAACCATGGGGAAAGTCGCTGTTTCAGAAGAAATAAACCATGGGGAAAGTCGCTGTTTCAGAAGAAATAAAACATGGGGAAAGTCGCTGTTTCAGAAGAAATAAAACATGGGGAAAGTCGCTGTTTCAGAAGAAATAAAACATGGGGAAAGTCGCTGTTTCAGAAGAAATGAAACATGGGGAAAGTCGCTGTTTCAGAAGAAATAAAACATGGAGAAAGTCACTGTTTCAGAAGAAATGAAACCTGGGGAAAGTCACTGTTTCAGAAGAAATAAAACATGGGGAAAGTCGCTGTTTCAGAAGAAATAAAACATGGGGAAGATTGCGGTTTCAGAAGAAATAAAACACTGGGAAAGTCACTGTTTCAGAAGAAATAAAACATGGGGAAAGTCACTGTTTCATTAGAAATAAACCCCGGGGAAAGTCACTGTTTCAGAAGAAATAAAACATGGGGAAAGTCACTGTTTCAGAAGAAATAAACCCCAGAGAAAGTCACTATTTCAGAAGAAATAAAACATGTCCAGCAGGTGGGGAAATATGTTTCAGAAGAAATAAAACATGGGGAAAGTTGCTGTTTCAGAAGAAATAAAACATGGGGAAAGTCGCTGTTTCAGAAGAAATAAACCCCGGGGAAAGTCACTGTTTCAGAAGAAATAAACCATGGGGAAAGTCACTGTTTCAGAAGAAATAAACCATGGGGAAAGTCGCTGTTTCAGAAGAAATAAACCATGGGGAAAGTCACTGTTTCAGAAGAAATGAAACCTGGGGAAAGTCACTGTTTCAGAAGAAATAAAACATGGGGAAAGTCACTGTTTCAGAAGAAATAAACCATGGGGAAAGTAGCTTCAGAAATCGCTGTTTCAGAAGAAATAAAACATGGGGAAAGTCGCTGTTTCAGAAGAAATAAACCATGGGGAAAGTCACTGTTTCAGAAGAAATAAACCATGGGGAAAGTCACTGTTTCAGAAGAAATAAAACATGGGGAAAGTCGCTGTTTCAGAAGAAATAAACCCTGGGGAAGTCACTGTTTCAGAAGAAATAAACCATGGAGAAAGTCAATGTTTCAGAAGAAATAAAACATGGGGAAAGTCACTGTTTCAGAAGAAATAAAACATGGGGAAAGTCACTGTTTCAGAAGAAATAAAACATGGGGAAAGTCACTGTTTCAGAAGAAATAAAATATGGGGAAAGTCGCTGTTTCAGAAGAAATGAATCCCAGTGAAAGCCACTGTTTCAGAAGAAATAAAACAGGTGGAAAGTCATTGTTTCAGAAGAAATAAAACAGTGGGAAAGTCACTGTTTCAGAAGAAATAAAACAGTGGGAAAGTCACTGTTTCAGAAGAAGTAAAACACTGGGAAAGTCACTGTTTCAGATGAAATAAAACACTGGGAAAGTCACTGTTTCAGATGAAATAAAACACTGGGAAAGTCACGGTTTCAGAAGAAATAAAACATGGGGAAAGTCACTGTTTCAGAAGAAATAAACCCTGGGGAAAGTCGCTGTTTCAGAAGAAATAAACCATGGGGAAAGTCGCTGTTTCAGAAGAAATAAACCATGGGGAAAGTCGCTGTTTCAGAAGAAATAAACCATGGGGAAAGTCAGTTTCAGAAGAAATAAAACATGGGGAAAGTCACTGTTTCAGAAGAAATAAACCATGGGGAAAGTTGCT
Source organism: Protopterus annectens (assembly GCF_019279795.1). Lineage (NCBI taxonomy): Eukaryota > Metazoa > Chordata > Ceratodontiformes > Protopteridae > Protopterus > Protopterus annectens. The sequence continues at coordinate 1,822,750,306 of NC_056744.1, forward strand.
GCTTCAGAAATCGCGGTTTCAAAAGAAATAAAATATGGGGAAAAGTCGCTGTTTCAGAAGAAATAAACCCCGGGGAAAGTCACTGTTTCAGAAGAAATAAACCATGGGGAAAGTCGCTGTTTCAGAAGAAATAAACCATGGGGAAAGTCACTGTTTCAGAAGAAATAAACCATGGGGAAAGTCGCTGTTTCAGAAGAAATAAACCATGGGGAAATGTCACTGTTTCAGAAGAAATGAAACCTGGGGAAAGTCACTGTTTCAGAAGAAATGAAACCTGGGGAAAGTCACTGTTTCAGAAGAAATGAAACATGGGGAAAGTCACTGTTTCAGAAGAAATAAAACATGGGGAAAGTCACTGTTTCAGAAGAAATAAAACATGGGGAAAGTCGTTTCAGAAGAAATAAACCATGGGGAAAGTCACTGTTTCAGAAGAAATGAAACATGGGAAAGTCACTGTTTCAAAAGAAATGAAACATGGGGAAAGTCACTGTTTCAGAAGAAATGAAACATGGGGAAAGTCAGTTTCAGAAGAAATAAACCATGGGGAAAGTAGCTTCTTCACAAATCGCTGTTTCAGAAGAAATAAAACATGGGGAAAGTCACTGTTTCAGAACAAATAAAATCTGGGGAACGTCACTGTTTCAGAAGAAACAAAACAGTGCAAGAAACTTCTCTGTGTGGAAGATTTTCAGTCCATATATTTCTAGTTAATCACTGTATATTAAACAGATCAGACAATAGTAGTAGAAGTAGCGAACGTAAACTCAAGTCAAAAAGTAATAATAGAAAATATATAATTCTACAGCATTACTAAGTATTCGAAAGTAATCCAAGCAAGGCAGGCAGTCTGTTTCTAGTCGAAAATGCTTTAAGTACACAGACAAGCGATCCAAGTAAAACAAAAATAGAGTAATAATTTCCCCACAAGCTTTCTAACTATATATATTTTTTTTATCAGGCACGGCAGTGGTTTATTGTGCTGTAAAACAAAGTGTTATTGGTACACATGTTAAATTCACATCCCTTCCCCCATCAGTGTGACATTCGAGCTGGTCCTGCCATACCTATTAGCTGTCATAATAATATATAGCCCTAATGTACTTTAATGGTATATCTTATTTAACCAAATTAAGTAGATTATTAAGTCTGTGATTTTATACAAGGCAATATATTACATGGCTGGAAATATATCAGCCTTAGTTAATTTTTCGATCAAAAATTATATATAAATATATACATTTTGCATGTAAAAATCAGTTTATTGCCACATTGTTTACATGACTAATTGTATTGTATTTTATTGTTTTTTTCTACAAATTGGTTTTAAATACCATTTTAAATCATTTGAAATTTAAGTGTATATTTTGTTTCCATCATCATACATATATATTTTTTTTCTGGTTCTCTCTTCCACTTTATTCAAAATGATGGTAATAACAATAACTAATTATACAATTATATAGGTTTTTAGGGTTTTTGTACACAGACCTGAAGAAGTCTAGAAGGACGAAAGCGATCTTTAATAGGTTATGAAAATAGAAACTGATTTTTACATGCAAAATGTATATGTATATATTTATTTATAATTTTTGATCGCAAAATGAGCTAAGGTTGATATATTTCCAGCCATGTAGTATATTGCCTTGTATAAAATCACAGACTTAATAATCTACTTAATAATTTGGTTAAATAAGATGTACCATTAAAGTACATTAGGGCTATATATTATTATGACAGCTACTAGGTAGGGCAGGACCAGCTCGAATGTCACACTGATGGGGGAAGGGATGTGTATTTAACATGTGTACCAATAACACTTTGTTTTACAGCACAATAAACCACTCCCATGCCTGATAAAAAGTATATATATATATATATATTTAGAATGCTTGAGAGTAAATTATTACTCTATTTTTCTTTTACTTGGATCGCTTGTCTGTGTACTTAATAAAGGATTTTCGACTGGAAACAGACTGCCTGCCTTGCTTGGATTACTTTCGAATACTTATTAATGCTGTAGAATTATATATTTTCTATTATTTACGTTCGCTATTTCTACTACTATTGTCTGATCTGATTAATATACAGTGATTAACTAGAAATATATGGACTGAAAATCTTCCACACAGTGAAGTTTCTTACACTGTTTTGCTTTTAGACCCAATACATTTTAGTGGGTTGTTTTGAGACTTCGGGGATACCACGGAGATTACTTGTTTTTTGTTTCAGAAGAAACAAAACATGAGGAAAGTTGCTGTTTCAAAAGAAGTAAAACATGGGGAAAGTCACTGTTTCAAAAGAAATAAACCATGGGGAAAGTCGCTGTTTCAGAAGAAATACAACATGGGGAACGTCACTGTTTTAGATGAAATACAACATGGGGAAAGTCACTGTTTCAGAAGAAATAAAACATTGGGAAAGTCACTCTTTCAGAAGAAATAAGACATGGGGAAAATTGATGTTTCAGAAGAAATAAAACATTTGGGAAAGTCATTGTTTCAGAAGAAATAAAACATGGGGAAAGCCACTGTTTCAAAAGAAATAAACCCCGGGGAAAGTCACTGTTTCAGAAGAAATAAAACATGGGGAAAGTCACTGTTTCAGAAGAAATAAAACATGGGGAAAGTCACTGTTTCAGAAGAAATAAACCCCAGAGAAAGTCACTATTTCAGAAGAAATAAAACATGTCCAGCAGGTGGGGAAATGTTTCAGAAGAAATAAAACATGGGGAAAGTCGCTGTTTCAGAAGAAATAAACCCCTGAGAAAGTCACTGTTTCAGGAGAAATAAACCCCAGGGAAAGTCACTGTTTCAGAAGAAATAAACCATGGAGAAAAGTCGCTGTTTCAGAAGAAATAAAACATGGGGAAAGTCGCTGTTTCAGAAGAAATAAACCATGGGGAAAAGTTGCTGTTTCAGAAGAAATAAACCATGGGGAAAGTCGCTGTTTCAGAAGTAGTAAACCATAGGGAAAGTTGCTGTTTCAGAAGAAATAAACCATGAGAAAAGTCATTGTTTCAGAAGAAAAAACCATGGGGAAAGTCACTGTTTCAGAAGAAATAAAACATGGGGAAAGTCGCTGTTTCAGAAGAAATAAGCCATGGGGAAAGTCATTGTTTCAGAAGAAATAAATCATTGGGAAAGTCACTGTTTCAGAAGAAATAAATCATTGGGAAAGTCACTGTTTCAGAAGAAATAAAACATGGGGAAAGTCATTGTTTCAGAAGAAATAAAACATGGGGAAAGTCACTGTTTCAGAAGAAATAAAATATGGGGAAAGTCGCTGTTTCAGAAGAAATAAACCATGGGGAAAGTCGCTGTTTCCGAAGAAATAAACCATGGGGAAAGTTGCTGCTTCAGAAACCGCAGTTTCAAAAGAAATAAAATATGGGGAAAGTCGCTGTTTCAGAAGAAATAAACCCCGGGGAAAGTCACTGTTTCGAAAGAAATAAACCATGGGGAAAGTCGCTGTTTCAGAAGAAATAAAATGTGTCCAGCGGGTGGGGAAATATGTTTCAGAAGAAATAAAACATGGGGAAAGTCACTGTTTTAGAAGAAATAAAACATTGGGAAAGTCACTGTTTCAGAAGAAATAAAACATGGGGGAAGCCACTGTTTCAAAAGAAATAAACCCCGGGGAAAGTCACTGTTTCAGAAGAAATAAAACTTGGGGAAAGTCACTGTTTTAGAAGAGATAAACCCCGGGGAAAGTCACTGTTTCAGAAGAAATAAACCCCGGGGAAAGTCACTGTTTCAGAAGAAATAAACCATGGAGAAAAGTCACTGTTTCAGAAGAAATAAACCATGGGGAAAAGTCACTGTTTCAGAAGAAATAAACCATGGGGAAAAGTCGCTGTTTCAGAAGAAAAAAACATAGGGAATGTCACTGTTTCAGAAGAAATGAAACCTGGGGAAAGTCACTGTTTCAGAAGAAATGAAACCTGGGGAAATTCAATGTTTCAGAAAAAATAAAACATGGGGAAAGTCACTGTTTCAGAAAAAATAAACCATGGGGAAAGTAGCTTCTTCACAAATCGCTGTTTCAGAAGAAATAAAACATGGGGAAAGTCGCTGTTTCAGAAGAAATAAACCCCGGGGAAAGTCACTGTTTCAGAAGAAATAATACATGGGTAAAGTCACTGTTTCAGAAGAAATAATACATGGGGAAAGTCACTGTTTCAGATGAAATAAAACATGGGGAAAGTCACGGTTTCAGAAGAAAGAAAACATGGGGAAAGTCACTGTTTCAGAAGAAATAAACCATGGGGAAAGTCACTGTTTCAGAAAAAATAAACCATGGGGAAAGTCACTGTTTCAGAAGAAATGAAACATGGGGAAAAAAGAAGTTATGTCCTTACCATAACATTCCATGTGGAGTGTTCATCTCACCTTTGTTCTTACACATGGGTGTCTGAGACGATCCTCGGCTCCGAGTCGGCCGCTTAGCAAAGCTTTGCATCCAGAAGAAGCTCGAGACCAACCTACCTCCCACAATTCCCTCTGCCTTTACCTCAGATCTAGTTTGCAGAAAAAGAACACCTCCAGATCCAGCAACAACAATGTAGATATCCAAAGAATACATATGTATACACAAGGATCGTAAATAACTCAAACCAGTAGGACAACAGAGAGACCACTAGTGGGAGACAAACAGACCAGACTTCTAAACTGGATGTTCTTCCTGACCTGAGGGTGGGAATATAAGAACAAAGGTGAGATGAACACTCCACATGGAACGTTATGGTAAGGACATAACTTCTTTGTGAGAGCGTTCAATCTCGCTGTTTGTTCTTACACATGGGCAGCGTCCCTAGCTCCGTAACCCCGAGTGACTCACAGAAGAACGTTCCTGAGCACAGTGGAACCAAAAGATGCTCTGTCCCTGGAAATCCTATCCACTTTGAGTGATGAACGTATGTGGTTTAGACCAAGTGGCGGCCGCACAAATAGTGTCCAAAGGCAGACGAGCCGCATGAGCCAAAGATGTAGAAACTGATCTAGTAGAATTCCCCTTCGGTTTGGTGGGCAAACTCTGACTAGAAGCAGCATAAACGAAGGTAATACAATCAGCCATTTGGAGAGAGTACGCTTCGTCACTGCCATGCCCTTTTTGTTGTCCGCAAAGGCTATAAAGAGTTGGTCCGTTTTTCTATGGTCTTTAGTTCTGTCTAGGTAGAATCTGAGTTGTCTATGAACATCCAACTTGTGCAACATATATTCCAGCTTATTGGAATGATTTTTGAAAAATGTGGGAAGCTCAATGGATTGATTAATGTTGTTAACTGAACAAACCTTAGGGAGGAAAGAAGGGTTGGTGCGTAAAGATACCCTGTCTGGGTGAAAAATTAAATATGGCTGTATAATGGAGAGAGCTTGAAGTTCCGATATTCGTCTGGCTGAAGTGATAGCCACTAGGAAAAGAGTTTTCCAGGACAAGAACTTTAAGGAACAGGAATAGGCTGGTTCAAAGGGTGGTAACATTAGTTGGGATAAGAGGAGATTTAGATTCCAAGGAGCTGTAGGAAACCTAACTGCTGGTCTAAGATGAAAAGAGCCTTTCAAAAAGGCTTTTCAAAGCCTATGAGCCATAATGGGCGCTCCATTCTCGCCTACATGAAAGTTAGAAATAGCAGCCAACTGAACTTTTAAGGTGGCAGTAGAGGCCCCTTGATGAAACAGCATGGATAGGAACTCTAAAACCTTGTTTAGCGGGGCTACTAAGCGGTCTAAATGCTGTGCAGTCGCCCAGTAGACGAAACGTTTCCACTTACTGGTGTAAACTTTAGTAGTGGAAGCCTTATGAGAGGCTACCAGAATGTCTTGAACCGCCGGAGAGAAAAGATCAGACCTGGCTAAGAAGGGAAGCGGAGCAGCCAAGCTGCTAACCTGAGGGACAGGAGCGACGGGTGGGGAGTTCCTGACTAATGAGTCAGTAGGTCTGGCACCGGGTCCAGAATCCAGGGCTCCCGTATTTGGTGTGCTTGAAGAAAGGGAAACCAAATCTAACGAGGCCAGAATGGGGCAATGAGAATAATGGTCCTTTCTAGATCCTTGGCTTTCTGGAGAAATCTCAGTATCAGAGGTATAGGGGGAAAAGCGTACAGGAGACCCGGGGGCAAATCGTGAATCAGAGCGTCCCTGGGGACATCCCCTGGAGGGGGTAACAGGGCAAAGTAGCTTCTGCATTTGGTGTTCATTGGAGATGCAAACAGATCGCAGCAAGGCTGGCCCCACTTGTGGAATATCCTTTCCGCTACCATCTGGTTGAGGGACCACTCGTGAGGTAACAGGATGGCTCTGCTCAACATGTCCGCTATGACGTTGGATAACCCCGGGATGTGCATTGCTATCAGAAAGCGACCCGTGGACTCTGCCCATTGCCAAATTCTCATGGCCTCTCTGCACAACTGGTAAGACTTGGTTCCTCCTTGTTTGTTTATGTACCAGACTACGGACATGTCCGTTTGAACTGCAATGGTCCCTAGAGGTAGAAGGGGGAAAAATGTTGCAACACTTGAAACACTGCCCTCATCTCCAGGACATTGATGTGCAGATTGTACTCTAAACTGGTCCATTCGCCTTGGACTGTCTGTCCCTGAAAGATGCCCCCCCACCCTATCAGGGAAGTGTCCATGGTCACTGTGGCTGTTGGTGTAGGTAACAAATGGTCGGCCGCTGATGAAATTGCGATTCTGTAACCACCAAGACAGGTGTGTTTTGCAGGTGTTCATAATGTGAATTTCGTATGTCAGTGGTAACTGTTGGAATGACCATTGTGCGAACAGCAGCCATTGGAGAACTCTCATGTGTAGTCTTCCCATGGAAACTGCAATGAGGGAAGTTGACATGAGTCCCAAGACTTTCAGGACTAGTTTGGTTGGAGATTTTCTGGACAATAGTAGGAGAGATATGTGTTTTTGTAGGGAAGCTATTCTTGTGGAGGGGAGTCTTAGTAGCAAAGAACGGGTATCTAAATTTGCCCCTCTAAATGAAATATGCTGCGAGGGCTGTAACGCAGATTTTTCGAAATTTATCGAAATCCCTAGCTGAACACACAGGCTGAGTGTGTAGTCCCTGGCCTGTATCAGTAGATGCTCGGTGGTGGCAGTAAGGAGCCAGTCGTCCAGATACGGAAACACCTGGAATCCTAGGCATCTCAAGTGAGACGCTACCACTGCCATGCATTTGGTGAAAACCCTGGGGGCTGAGGTTAGACCAAAGGGCAGGGCCCGAAACTGAAAGTGGCTGGCTCCCAGCCGGAAGCGCAGGTGATCTCTGGACACACTGGCCATTTTGATGTGGTAGTATGCTTCCTTGAGATCTATTGAGCACATCCAGTCGTCCTTCTGTAAAAACGGAAGGATCGATTGAAGCGTGACCATCCAGAACTTTTCTTTCTTCACATAGGTATTGAGATTGCTTAGGTCCAGAATTGGCCTCCAGTCCCCTGTCTTTTAAGGAACTAAAAAGAACCTTGAGTAAGTTCCAGATCCTCTTTGGTCCGCCGGGACTGGTTGGATGACTTTTTTTTTCTAGCAGCTTTGATATCTCTATAGCTGCAGGTTCTCGCAGATGGGGCGGTACATCTGGGAATCTTTTCTGTGGTAATGGGGGAAATAGGAAATTTTGTAACCTCTGGTAATAATGCTTTTTACCCATTTGTCTGAAGTAAGGTTTTGCCAGGCCTGAGGGTATAAAGCTAAGCGACCCCCGACTGCCTCCAGAGCAGGACAGTCGGGCCTCCTTTCAGGAGTGCTGGAAAGGCTTCCCAGGGATGGTATCCCTGTCGCCTTGGTTCTGCGGACCCCCTCTGCCGCCAGGGCGGCATCTTCCACTTCTGCCCCCCCCTGTCTCTGGAGGGGGCATCACCCTGTGTGCTTGGGAAAGAACCCTGGGGTTAGCGAAACCACATTTTCCCATCTCGTTGCCCTTTGGGGTAAGGTCTGGATGGGGTGGAAAAACGGACTCCGACAGCAGACAGTCTTTCCCTCTTGCTCACACCGGGTCAGGGTCTCCTTTACTTTGGGGCCAAAGAGAGTGGCACCATCAAAGGGGGCATTAGTAAAGGAAGACTTGAAGGCTTCCGCCAAGGAGCACAGGCGCATCCAGGATTGTCTATAAAGAGCAATCGCTGAAGCCGCAGGCCTACTTGACCCTTTGGCCGCATACGAAATGAGCCTCATGGACGAGTTTACAATAGATGTAAGGGTATTGAGCTGTGCTGTAACCTTATCCGAGACAGCCGCATCTGTACTACCCTGGAGGGTATCTCCCAACTCTTTGACTAGATCCCTTTGTAATAGTGTGAAATGTCAAGTAGTTCAGCGATCGCATGGAAAAAGTCACTGAACTGAAAATGCGCTTCCCATATCTGTCCATGGTCCTAGAGTCTCTGTTAGGAGGATGAACAGACGAGGAAGATTCGGACATCTCCTTTTTCGTGGCAGCTGCCACCACCATAGCGTCCACTGGAACTCCGTTAGTGAGGTATGATTTATCCTGAGGGACAGTTATATACTTGTTAGGCTTCCTGGGAACTGGCTCCACTGTGTCAGGTGCCTCCCACGCCCTTCGAGCAATTAATTCCATTAACTCGTCGAAGGGCGGAGTGACCCAGGAGTAAGAAGGGCGAGCACCAAATGCCTTCAGCAAAACCGACTCATCCTCAGAAGGGGGTAGGGCTTGCCAATCACCTCTCTGTTTCAGGATCTCCAGGATGTCAGAAAAGGAGACATACTCCGAGGGTGATTTTGGGGACCCTTCTGACTCATCTAAGTCAGTGTCTGATGTTAAGGATTCTTGTGGAGAATCCAAGTGCCTCCTCTTGCACAATCTTTTCCTCGGAACGTCATGGGGGGGACATCCGATGAAGCCTCCGAGGAAGAAGGGGCTCCCTCTGGGAGTGGCTGAGACACTGGTGCTCGACGCTTTTGTGTAGTCGTGGGTGCAGAAGAAGACAACGGGCCTTTATGGGAGGGAGAAGTTGCCTCTGCTGAAGTGGTTGTCTGAGAAGACAATACCTTCCTCATAAGGTCGAAGGCCCCTGGACCCCGAGCCGAGGAATCCCCCGGTTCCAAAGAACGCGGAGGTATCTCCGACGCGGAAGCCAAGGGCATCGACCCCGAGGACGGAGCCGAAGTTATTCGTGCCGAGGTGTCGAGAGGTAGAGTAGGCACCGAAACATCGGTTCGACTCTCGGTCCCGGAACCAATGATAGATCGACGAGTCCGGTAATGGTTCCGACGGAATCAAGGTCAATGGTGCCGACCGAGAAAGAGACGGTTCTGGCAGCAAGGGCTCCACTATCATCAGATCAACGTCTCCCGGCTCCGAGGGCTGAGTAGGCCTCGGAGGAGGATCAGATGGAGATAAAGGAAGGCCTTCGAGTCTCGACACTAACTGAGAGGAGACTGCAATGAGTTTGGACAGGGCCGTGTTCTCCATTAGCTTCTGCAACACACGATCTACGTCGGTGTTGGAGAGGGGCCTGGAAGATCGTGTTGAAGGAATCGAGGACGGTGCCGACCTCAGAAGAGCAGGAGGTGGAAGCTCTGTCACCGGTTCCAAGACTCGAGGCTTGGTGACAGACAGAAGCTCGACACTCGGCCCCGAAGTCTGTGGAACCGGTGAACAAACCTTAAAAGAAGAACTCGGAGCCGATGACATTGGCTCCGAAGTCTTCGACTCCTTCGAGGATTTAGAAGCCTGGTCTGACTTGTCCAAAGCCTCTTGGAAGGCAGGCTTCAAAAGACCTCTGTCCATAAGCTTCCTGCGCCTATTTGTCATGTCCCTTCCACTAAAGGAATGACAGATAGAACAGTCTTCCTGAAGATGGAGAGGGCCAAGACAGTAGACACAGGAGCTATGGTTGTCTGTGACCGACATCTTCTGCCCACACTGACATCTCTTAAATCCTGATTTAACTTTCTCAGACATTTTGAAAGAAAGGTAAGTAAGGTATTGTAGATTATCAACAAACACTGTCAAATTAGGTGAGAAGTCACAGCAATAATAAGCAAGTAGTCAAATCCAAGTTTAGTAGGTGGGGTAGGCCTTAGGTAAACCTAAACTAAATATATATATATATATACATATATATATATATATATATATATATAAATATACTATATCTAGCAGAAAAGGAATGACCAGACCACACACACACTAAATATAGTCAATAATTCTAAAACTTTTCAAGAAATATTCTTTGAAAGAAAGTTAGCTTATCTGCCCAGTTGACTCAGAGCTCTTCAGAAACAATGCAATCGGTTGCAGCGGCAAACTAGATCTGAGGTAAAGGCAGAGGGAATTGTGGGAGGTAGGTTGGTCTCGAGCTTCTTCTGGATGCAAAGCTTTGCTAAGCGGCCGACTTGGAGCCGAGGATCGGCTCCGACACCTATGTGTAAGAACAAACGGCGAGATTGAACACTCTCACATGCCACTGTTTCAGAAGAAATGAAACATGGGGAAAGTCACTGTTTCAGAAAAAATAAACCATGGGGAAAAGTAGATTCTTCAGAAATCGCTGTTTCAGAAGAAATAAAACATGGGCAAAGTCGCTGTTTCAGAAGAAATAAACCCCGGGGAAAGTCACTGTTTCAGAAGAAATAAACCATGGGGAAAGTCAGTGTTTCAGAAGAAATAAAACATTGGGAAAGTCACTGTTTCAGAAGAAATAAAACATGGGGAAAGCCACTGTTTCAGAAGAAATAAAACATGGGGAAAGCCGCTGTTTCAAAAGAAATAAATCCCAGTGAAAGCCACTGTTTCAGAAGAAATAAAACATGAGGAAAGTCACTGTTTCAGAAGAAATAAAACACTGGGAAAGTCACTGTTTCAGAAGAAATAAAACACTGGGAAAGTCACTGTTTCAGAAGAAATAAAACATGGGGAAAGTCGCTGTTTCAGAAGAAATAAAACATGGGAAAGTCGCTGTTTCAGAAGAAATAAAACATGGGGAAAGTCGCTGTTTCAGAAGAAATAAAACATGGGGAAAGTCGCTGTTTCAGAAGAAATAAACCATGGGGAAAGTCGCTGTTTCAAAAGAAATGAACCATGGGGAAAGTCGCTGTTTCAAAAGAAATGAACCATGGGGAAAGTCGCTGTTTCCGAAGAAATAAACCATGGGGAAAGTCGCTGATTCCGAAGAAATAAACCATGGGGAAAGTCAGTTTCAGAAAAAATAAAACATGGGGACAGTTACTGTTTCAGAAGAAATAAACCATGGGGAAAGTCACTGTTTCAGAAGAAAAAATTG